>NW_020439170.1:1139752-1175433 GCF_000699045.2 Agrilus planipennis | reverse complement strand
AAAAAAATATATATGTATAAAAAAAGAAAATAAAAAAGCGTGCAAATTTATTAAGCTTTCAATAAACATTTTCTTTACTATAACATAAGTTACAATCTTAGGTATTATTCACTGAGACACGGTTCCAGCAATCATCGTAAGTTACATTTTCGACCGATTGTTTTTGAAATTTTAAATTTTTGTCTAAAAATTGTACTGCGTGAACTGCTTATTGAAATTTTCAAGTTTTTCTAACTTCTAGTAGGCAAGTTATTGTGTATAACACAGAAAAATATGCAATTGAAAGCATCTAAACCTTTCAAGTGAAGCAATAATTACAGACTTCAAACATGCCAAATACGTAATTATCTATAATTAAATTCTTCTGATTAAACATAGAAGAATTATACTTGATCCTACAACCCTCTAATTTTCTTTAAATATGGACACATCTATTTCTAGATCTTCATTAACCATCAGGTATCAGTATAATTAATTTTATAAATGTAGGCTATCCACCAAAATAGTTAATTTCACAAATTACGTCAAATATGGTTAGAAAGCATTTATTGTACTTATCCTTGGTTAGCAGAAATTTCGGAAATGAAAACTCCTACTGATGGTAGATCTTTACATCTCAATAAAAATAACAAAAATAAGTGTTTCATATACCGTAGAGCAGTTTTTACTGAAGTAAAATTGGTCTTTTTGAGTAAAATAAACCTTTTTGTGTACCCTGCTGAACTAGAAGAAAGGAAATTGATTTTAAATATTAATTTAAGAAAATATAAATGTATTATATGCAGATCTATCGACTGTGAAGAGCGTTCTAATCCGTTTTGATTAAAAATTGTTGCAAATATTTACAGTAGTTAAACAATTGTAACTGATGATTTAAAGCTGTAAGTTACAAACGACAAAATATCTGCAGACATCTATGTTTCTAATCAGGATAAAAAAAAGAGAATGAGACGTTAATTTCAGTGACAATGCTGTCGCCACATTGTCAGATTATCAGATATATACGCGCAGTGAAAGTCTTATAATAAATTACAACATTTATATGAATATACTGAGGACTAATGCGTATATGGGTACATATATTGTCTGAGCTTTCTTTACTGTTCATCCTAAACTATTGAAGAAGTAATTGTCTTCTAAGTACAATTGTATATAATAGTACAAGCTTTGGGCAATTATTATAATCTATATTTACCATTCTCTTAACTGGACAGGATTATGATTGTGACTCATTATAACTTGCAGCCTTTAGCAAATACGGTTTGTCAATCCAAACAATGCAATGACAAAAGTCAATTGTTTGATTTTATGCATAGATTTGGAATAAACAATGTTCGCTAATGGATAAACAGTAAACCTTTAAATTAATAGATGTTTATTCAAAAAGAATATTTTTTATCTTTCATGATGTGACATGTATAGGCAACAAATAGGTAAATTACTGATAAAAAGGAGTACCTATTAGTAATGAACAAAGCGGTACCAGATAGTATTAATATGTAAAACTAAATTTTCTTTTTGTTCAGACAGTTGACTTTAAGATCATTAGTAAATAACGTAAGAAATCCTGTTGTATGTAAGTGAATTTTAACGACCCATATCCGGAATAATATTAATTTATTTTATTCCCACTTTGGATATTATTAACAGGCTTTAAACATTAAAGACCTGACTTTGAATTCGTTTCCCTGCGTAAATGTACTACCTACTCTCTTTTAACCTAAATAGCAGTTAACTATTTAATACGTGAATCTTGAAAAGAATAAAATTATTAGTAGTTAATAGTTAAGTTAATGAAAATGTACTTAATCAAAATAAAGCAGAAAATGCTCTCCATTCTAATTTTCCAACTTTTCTTTACGGCTGTTACTCAGTAGTTCTTATTAGACTTCCACGGCCAGCGTATATCGATGCGATGTTTTCTTTCGGGCTTTTTGGCCGTGGTTCGTGGAATTCTACTTTTCCAAACGTTTCGCCGTTTTTTGCTTACTACATCTTCAGTGGTAACTGGACAGGTGCTGAGTCGTAATTGACATCAGTTTGGAAAAGTAAAATTCTACGGACAACGGCCAAAAAGCCCGGAAGAAAACACCGCATCGGCTTTTATTCAATCTGATGATGGAGTACGTAGAATGATGAGATCTTTAGTAATACGTATTCCTAAAACTTCAAATTTTTGTTTAAATTCTACCACTGATTCAAAATTTCCTTAGTCAGTTTACAGGGACCCATGTAATGAGTGAGTGGTGGTTGAGGAGAGAAAAAAGATACAGAAGAATGTGAAAGATTACCTGTATAGTATTATTACTGCCTCAGAATTTTCATAAGTACCTAGTCCAAGGAAAACTTGGACCGGGTAGATATACCCGAAATGGAGCTGTAGCCCCCTTTTTCTCAATTGCTAACCCTTTACTGGGAAATTTGAGATACAGAAGTCATAAGCGGCATCTTAAAGCTTCTTGTACGGTCTTCATTAAAGCTAGACCCTCGTATTAATTGATATTTAATGGCAGATATCATTACAATTTAAAAATTAATAAATAAATTACGAATAAATAACGTTTAAACAGAACATGAATTGCAGTGTTGGAGTTTTTTTGCTCTAGCTTGATGTTTAAGGATGTTTGGGAGGTAAAATCGGAGACAAGAGTACATAAAATTAGAAATTCGTGATTAATTAGGTTTTGCAGCATATCATGAGGTAAATAAATACTATCTATACTAAAAAAAGTATACGGTTTGAGAGAAAATTTGGAATTTGACCAAAAACTTTGAATCAAATAAGAAATAACGAATAATATGGATAATTTTTAATTGACTTTTGGCAGTGAATATGCCTTGATTTCAACTTCGAAACAAAAAATATTTAGTTTCAATTTCTATTAATAATGAGCTTAAAACTTCTTTATATGTTTAAATTATAATTAAAACTTTAAAATTGCATTTATTTCAGACAATTATAAATATTATCATTATATTTTCAAGTAAACACGAGATTTTCTGCTAATTTATCATTTTTTCCTCGATAACCATTTAGTGAATTTGAATAACCTTACGCTAAAGTGATTCTCCAGAGTTCAAGTTACTTATTATAAAAGTTTGAAATTTCTGGTAGCTTTTTTCTGTTAATAAAAATAAATTTAATCTGTTCGGTTAACGAATCTCCATAAAATGACGTATAAAATTACAATTTTTTAAAATTGCAATAACTTTTTAACGGTTTAGTGAATCGATTTGTAATTTTTACAGGAGTTTTAGAATTGAATGAGGAACGTTCTTCCAAATTTTTATTTGTCTCGTAGCATTTTGACATACCTCCCAAACATCCTTCTCAAATTGATAGAACTATACAGAAACTATAACAATATCACAAAAGTCGTATTTGTATCAAGTTAAGCGGCCTCCATTATTACCGTCTAATTTAAATATGATCATGATAAAAAGGCTTCCCACCTTTGGTTTAATCCTATAATTCACGCAAGATGCACATGTATCTAGCGATAAAAGCTGCTTCCGAAATAGAAGTTGATTTATGCTTTCACGGCTGAAGAAACTGGATTTCCGGATTCTAACCGCGTCTTCTTGATGAGAGTGAACATCTTTCACGCCACTATGATCCGTCATGAGGATATCATCAAGAAGACGCGGTTACTTCCGAATTGCCGTGAAGTACTTATACGTATAGACAGTGACCTTATGTTGCACTCACCATTCGAATTTCTTATTGCCAAAAATTTCGTCAAACTTCACATCCGGGGACACAATTTAAGAATTCATATGAATTCGAGATCTTCAGCTTATTTTGCAGCTGACATTTACTTAGCACTTTTTTTGCAAATTCATTTCATCTAATCAACTGATTACTGATTCCCTTGGGCATAGAATGGTTGATTCTTAATTACGACGATCATTTATTTAAGATTCGAAAGCATTGCAGTATTAAAATTAAGAGATCGGCGAATGGTTACAACAATCACTTAATAACTTAACTATCTATTATTACTATCATCTACGCATTAACATGTCTTTATGGCAAATATTTTCATAGAAATAGTTCCGGATTTCGTTTTTTTTTTTCTTCTGTATAGCTACGTTACAATATACGTATTTATATGTTGCATAAAGATGCCAGTGTCAGAATTTAAGAATAAAACTTTCATTTCACATCGTCGGGCTGCATGGCGTGACACAAAATGGATGCAACGACGCGGAAGTTGAAAGGTGGCATTTAAAAGAATAATAGCCGGCTGTGACTTCCTCTTTAGCAATTGCAAAAGAGCAACGACGACTACATGAACAAGGTTGGCTGTCCATACCCTCACTGTTGCTTTTTTTTTAAATTATATCTACCCGTTTTACCAAGAACAAAAATTAAGTAGAATATTTCAGTCCCCAACAAATGAAAGAATAGTAATCAACAAATAAATTAACGAAGCTCTTAGTTCTTATAACTTCGAAATGAAATGAAACATAAACACATTAAAGTTACAAACATTTTATTGTTAACGCACTGTAATGGTGTTGTATGATACAGTGGAAAGATAATAAATAAAAAACCAAATGCAAAATCCTTAAATACTAAAATGAAAAGGAAGGATGAGGTGAATGAAGCTAAGTAAGAACTTAAAATCGTTTAATATTAAACCATAGTTGATACGTATGTAATTCTTTAATTTCTATACATTCCAATAAATTTAATTTTAGATCTTTAATTATTTTTTACTTTTATGATTAAAAATAGATACAAGAATGTTTTAACGAATGGGTAGATAGCATAAGTAATATTTATATAAATATAAAAACCACCCTCATAATCACTATCTTTTCAGATTTTGTTTATCTACATCACCCTTCCCATTGTTTTTTTAGTATTTAAGGGTTTTGCCTCTGGATTCACCTAATGATGTTAAGTTTATTATATATTTACACCTAAGGTAGCCAATCACAAAGATTTTGTAACTTTTACGTGTGGAAGGCAAAATGTTCAGAAGAAATTGGTTTCCTCAACATGCCAACATATAATGTTTCAAAAAAAACCTGTACCAAAAAGTAACTGTAATGACTACAAGGAAATCGAACAGTTTTGTATAAAAATGTACGTCAATCTGTACTAGCTGATCTAGTTTTTGTATTGGTACACTCTGTAGAATACAACTACAATAACAACTTCTTCGTCCAGATGAAATTGACTTCCTTTCATTTGTCCATAGTCAATCTTTGTCGTGTTTTTATACCTATAGCAGTAGGTAAAGTACGAATTATTATTATTGATACAAAAAGTATCACATTTCATATAAGATTGTGGTTTGTGATTGCTGATAAGAAAAAGTTACGATTGGATCTCTTTCTTCAATCACAATAACAAGCGATGACAGAATAAATTATTTAAAACGAAAAACGGACTGAATTGGCAAAAATAACTACGTCTTAATTAAGGTGCTGTTAGCTTTATAGCCTATTGAAAAGACTGAGTAATGCAATTGACTATTAACGGGCTATAATAATTGATGCTCAGCCAACTGTCTTATGAAAGACATTTACGGTGTATTTACATGCAAATACACATACGTGTGTAATGTACAATACAAAATGTTCAAGGAAATAAAATTAACAATAGTTAATGGCTTGTAATTATAATGAAATAAATTAATTCGTTTAGTTTAGAAAATTACAAGTCGAAGTAAAGGTAAAATTCACTTTACTTTCTCGTAATTTTATTCCGTATAATAGTTAAAAAAAAGTTTACTTATACCTGTAGTTTATGAAAAGTATTTTGAACGCTCTTTTTTTCTTTTTAAAGCGGCAAAATTTACAGGGTTTTTTCTCTTTAAATAACTCAAGGGTTGAAAACACACTTTAAAATTTAATTTCAAAAATTCTATATTTTCACCTATCTTTAGGTAAATTATATACCTACGTATAAGTAAAATTTGAAGTGTCTGTCTGTAGGTACTCTTAAACTAACTGCATTTTTATAGGCTTATATGATTATTTGTCTGCTATTCAGACACAAATCACCCTTAAAAGAATTTTTATCTGTGGTTTTAAATGCATGGATATCAGGAGTGATTTGTAAGTTACCTTTTTAAATTGATTATATTAATTATAACAATTTTATACTATGGAATTTAGTGTTTAATAAAAATCATTGAATTTATTTTACGCCGGCTAAGTCAGGGGTAAATGTTTCCGTACATGTATAACAAACGAAAATATTTGATTTTATTCTTAAACAGTTGCACTATATTAATAATAATCAATCAAAATTGAAAGTAAAAGGCTAAAAATATAACCCGAGTAATCTTTACAAGTATCATAAAAACTTTTATAAGTAATTATAGGACTTACTGTAACAAAACACAGAAATATAAAGGAATCCTATTAATCTCACATTATTTTCCAGCCTAATTTTATCTGTATGTAGCAAGACAGCTTTTGTTAGATATTTTCTTTTACATTATTTCCTTCCTAATAATCAAATTGATTCTGATTTTCATCTAGTAAGTAGATTAAAAAAAGCTCTTTAAATTAAAATTATCAAACGTTACTCACCCTTATCATGAACCGGGTAAGGAAATAAAAAAAGTTCAAACTTCTAAAACCCACTTGTCACTCGATCCAATAAAACAAATCAAAGTCAATAAATCGATTCAAAAATCCAAAATTCACTCGCTCGCTCTATAGAGTAATCGGACACAATCGCGTCGCGATCAAGTTTCCCGACAGAATGAAGACTTTTCCAATATTAAAATCTAGAGAGCCGAGTTCGTAGCAACGCGAGTTGAAGTTCACGAGTCAGAACGTACACACATAACAATATACGATCGCCGGAGCCGTCTATGATGAGGATATTCATGCCGGCATGCCGAAGAAACGGTGGAACAAGAAGTAACCGAAGTCTTCAGCAGGGACCGGACTTTACAACACGTTTTAAATATTTAGAGAAAGCTCATAATTAAAGAACGGCATACATTTTGCGGAATGGATTTTTCAACTCATCGAAATAGTACCCATACGTTATGTACCAGGGGAAAATACAGTATTTCCCCATGGGCGTGAATTGGAAAACTTCAGGAAGGAGGTGTCGTTGTTCCTCTCTGAGGCTTATATACAATTTTTTACCATACTCCTGACCCGAAAGTACGACTTTAGTACACTTTCAGGGACAAGAAAGTAAAAAATCGTATTAATATTTATTAGGAACGCATTTTAACATCTTTTTGGTGGAAATTGTCACCAAGTGCAAAACCACGCGTAGAATAATTAAATCCTTTCCTAATAAGGAGTAAAGTGCGACTTCTTACCCAAGGAGGATGTTGTGCTTTCGTCCTTGAAATCAGACAAAAAAGTGCTTTTGGTGTGGAAATGATAAGAAAGAAATTTATGAAGGTCCTCATATCAAGACGTTTTTTCCATCCTTTAAATCAGGAACTTGCAATTTTGTTAATTATTAGTATACATAATTGTAAGTTTAATTTTATTCTAAATATTTTTGTAATTGTATTGGGGTTTAAAATGTTTTGTAGTTTGATTTGGCAATATACCTAATACGTTTTTGTCTACCCTACAATTTAAACGTAAAAAATCATCTGGGAAACAAGGGTTGGATTTTTCGCCATTCATTTGAAAAATTTTTATTAATAGTAAACTTAGTTATTCTATTTTCTGAGACAGCTTTATATTTTCATAATTAGTTTCCAAAAACTTTGTAGGAGGTATCAAACAAAAATTATTTATAGTGTTCAGTCTCGTGGTGTATTAATAAATAGGTACTAATAGGTAACTAATAGTCTTATTTTTGTTTTTTATTCTTTTGCCGAATATCTCTCAGAATTACATTCACCAATAAATTTAATTTTAGATCTTTAATTATTTTTTACTTTTATGATTAAAAATAGATACAAGAATGTTTTAACGAATGGGTAGATAGCATAAGTAATATTTATATAAATATAAAAACCACCCTCATAATCACTATCTTTTCAGATTTTGTTTATCTACATCACCCTTCCCATTGTTTTTTTAGTATTTAAGGGTTTTGCCTCTGGATTCACCTAATGATGTTAAGTTTATTATATATTTACACCTAAGGTAGCCAATCACAAAGATTTTGTAACTTTTACGTGTGGAAGGCAAAATGTTCAGAAGAAATTGGTTTCCTCAACATGCCAACATATAATGTTTCAAAAAAAACCTGTACCAAAAAGTAACTGTAATGACTACAAGGAAATCGAACAGTTTTGTATAAAAATGTACGTCAATCTGTACTAGCTGATCTAGTTTTTGTATTGGTACACTCTGTAGAATACAACTACAATAACAACTTCTTCGTCCAGATGAAATTGACTTCCTTTCATTTGTCCATAGTCAATCTTTGTCGTGTTTTTATACCTATAGCAGTAGGTAAAGTACGAATTATTATTATTGATACAAAAAGTATCACATTTCATATAAGATTGTGGTTTGTGATTGCTGATAAGAAAAAGTTACGATTGGATCTCTTTCTTCAATCACAATAACAAGCGATGACAGAATAAATTATTTAAAACGAAAAACGGACTGAATTGGCAAAAATAACTACGTCTTAATTAAGGTGCTGTTAGCTTTATAGCCTATTGAAAAGACTGAGTAATGCAATTGACTATTAACGGGCTATAATAATTGATGCTCAGCCAACTGTCTTATGAAAGACATTTACGGTGTATTTACATGCAAATACACATACGTGTGTAATGTACAATACAAAATGTTCAAGGAAATAAAATTAACAATAGTTAATGGCTTGTAATTATAATGAAATAAATTAATTCGTTTAGTTTAGAAAATTACAAGTCGAAGTAAAGGTAAAATTCACTTTACTTTCTCGTAATTTTATTCCGTATAATAGTTAAAAAAAAGTTTACTTATACCTGTAGTTTATGAAAAGTATTTTGAACGCTCTTTTTTTCTTTTTAAAGCGGCAAAATTTACAGGGTTTTTTCTCTTTAAATAACTCAAGGGTTGAAAACACACTTTAAAATTTAAAGACATTAATTGTAATGAATCATAGCTAAAAACTCCCCTTCCAATCATCTTCCAAACAAAAAAGAAACTAACAATGGTATTTTAGATAGATTCTGATTGTGTTTTTTTATCTTTTAATTAGACTGTGGTCAAAAGTGTTTGCGCCAATGTAGTGTAAGTATATAAAAATAAAATNCGCTTTCCTCTTCAATTCTAACTTACAGCATAAAAGAAGTCAAAATCTAAAGCTTTTAAACTGCAACCTGGATACTTCAACAAAGACAAACGGAAAGGTCCTTCAAGGAAAGAATCAAGGAACATTTTTAGTCTAACCAATTGAATATATCTCTAAATACCTATTTATCTAGGTTTGAAAATACCTAATTTCGATATTCTACATAAATGTAATAATAACCAAAAGCCAATAGTTTATAAATAATTACAAATAAAATTTATTGCTTGATGGCCAATTGAAACTTACCAATAAACCCATATTAACGTTAAACTTATAAATTTCCCTCTACGTAACGTATTACCTATATAAACGTCAACTTTCTAATAACTGACAATTCATTTACGTAGGTATTTCGTCACCTGACGAAGTTACCTTACTAGAAAACAATTACAGTCCAATTAAAGTAATTCTTTGAAACCAAAAACTACCAGTGTCCTATTTATACTGTAAGAATCATATGGCTCGTTCTGTTCATTGAAATTTTCCTATAAATTTTAAATTACGGTCCTGTCAATGCAAGATCCTCATATTACAGTCGTGGTGGAACAAGAGAAGACGCCATACGAAGCTGTTGCTATCGTTGTTGTTATTCTTGGTAGGGCAACACAGTGACCGACTTTCCATCGACATCTTCTACACTATGTGCGCGTCCACTAGGTAATTCCTTGCAGGTGAGAGCGATGACGTCAACCGGGAGGGACCCACTCTTTGCAATCGCAAACCAATGACTCCTTGAGCATCCGGGAGAAACACTCTAATCTGAATTAGACTATTAATTCCAATAATAATAACATGAGAAGTAATTGTGTCTCAATACCGTTTAACATGTTTTATTGCCTAGATTTTAAGTATACACTATATCTAGTTCAACACAGTTACTCGATTATCCAAGAATAATTTCGGATTATTTTACTTGATGTCCGGATAAAGATGCAAGTGGTTGTTTCTCAACAAAATACAAATGTTTAAAAATGACAATTTTTATGGTCCCTAAAATAGGATTAGGTACATTAAATGAGGAAACTATGAGATAACACTATGGCAAAAGCTTCTCGTTATTTTTGAGTCGCTAATTAGGCTGTTAGTTTGTAAAACGGAACCGTGCTTCATTGAGCAATTCTTCGTTAAACTAAAACGTGCCAAAAATAACGACATTTACAAATCAAAAGCGGATCTGCAGAAATAATCATTTTAACCATGTTACACAATATTGTACAAAATATTATACTATAACATGTGTAGCTATAGCAGAAATTAAAAAATAACGTCAATTAAGCTCAACTAAAGGAAAAATGTTCTCCAGAATTATCTACACATCTATATATACAAAAGAAAGTCGTCTTAGTTACACCATTTATAACTCCAGAACGGCTGAACCGATTTGGCTGAAAATGGGTGGGGAGGTAGCTTACAACCGGGAGAAGGACATAGGATACTTTTTATCGCGTTCTACGAGAAAAACGTGGTATATGTAAACGCAACTGACATGGATAATAACAAAAATGACAGCAAAACGAAAAATTTATAAATCAAATCATCAGTCCAGCCGTTCATTTGTTAAAAATGGTATAACAAAACGCAACTGACAGCTAAACGTAATGTTGTCTATGGTTAAGTATGGTGTTTTATTTATAGTCAGATTTACCTGAAACTTGGCTTTAATGCTTTTTCATATAAAATTAGTGATATACATACATATTTCAACATTTTACAAAATTCTACATCTTTAGGAAGCTAAAAGGGGTTTGCAAAGATTGCACGTTTGTTTTTGGTCCGATTTACTTGAAATTGGTTAAAAAATTCAATCTCTGTTGGGAGGATGAGTGGTTAAGAGGAGTTGCAATGTTTAAATGGAACAAAAATTATTTGTCGTCAGATTTAATTGAAACTTTGTTGTAATGGTCTCTCATTTAAATTCTGAAAGATCTATCTTGACATTTTAAAAAAGGGAAAGGTGTTGCAATTTTTGTTTGGGACATACTTTAATTGTGGTTAAATTTACTTGAAACTTGGTATTCTGCTGTTTAATATTATTAATAAAATGAAAAGAGGTTGCAACGTTTCCATGGGGTATATTTTATTTGTACGCGGATTTACTCGAAGGTTGCTCATTGTTGAAATTAAGCAAATACGTGTTTTGGCAATTTTTAAAAATCAACCGTTAAGGATGAAATGTTGTTGCTACGTTTGTATTTGAAATCTATGACGGCAACATTACATACAATTAAAACGTTGTAAGGGTGAATTGGGAGTTAAAAGGTTGCAACGTTTCCACGGGGTATATTTTATTTGTACTCCGTTTTACTCGAAAGTTGCTCATTGTTGAAATTAAGCAAATACGTGTTTTGGCGATTTTTAAAAATCAACCCTTAAGGATCAAATGTTGTTGCTACGTTTGTCTTTGAAATCTAAGATGGCAACATTACATAAAATTAAAACGTTGTAAGGGTGAATTGGGAGTCATGAAGTTACGTGAAAATGAAAGATAGGTACAGAAAATCTAAAAACATCTGGATGCAGTAGTTCTTCAATGGTAGATGCAGTTTAGAATCTCGTGACCCATGGCCTTGCGCTGCAAAATTACCCCTATTGGTTTCTAATTTTCACTGAGAACATTTTCCGTTGTGTTGTTTTTGAAGTGTACAATATGAATGCCACCCCTCGCGCATTTTGCAATACCTCTAGAATATTCACTTGCTACTTGAGCCGCCCGGATTTGATTAACTACAGTGTGCCTTAATCCATGAGTTTTTCTGATCAATTAAAATTATAGGATTACTAATTAAATTTAATTTGTACAAACGTTGGTAGCATAAACAGTACCTACCCTACTGTTTTTCTTTGAGAAAAATACGGATATTCCGGGTTTAAACCACGCCAAGACCTTGCAAAATACCGAGGAATTATTCTAAAGCTTTATAAAAATAAAAAATAAAACGTACTGGTTGAATACTCGAATACTCATTGACATTTCAGGATGATGTCAGCAATTGTAACGCCAATTGTTGTTTTTTATGAATAAGTCAATGCCATCACGAATCAGTGTATTCGTTTAATTTGGCGATGGGGTCTCTAATGTCAAGCAGTAACCTCAACATGTCAGATTAAATCGTCGCACAATTGCGTCGTCCTGGATTGTGAGGTGAAAAGAACAACGCGGCGGGCGCATCATCATTATCATTTTCATTTAGACGTTCACTTGTTTAAGAAATAACAACGTTAATTATTATCATTAACAATAATCAACCGCTCTAAGCAGCATCCTTGAGTGTCAACATATAAATACCGTCACTCCTCTAAGAATATTATTTCGAAAGGTTAAGCTTGTTACAAATAAATTACCATCACTTCACTTAAAGATCGCGGAAACCGAGTCCTGTTATGAGTATTGTCAATCCTAAATAATAATATTAAATAAAATAAATCAAAATTAAAATTGATATTGATCTTCGAAAAAAGCAAAACGAAGGTCACATTTGCACAATCACAATCAAAGTTGCAATCTGTAATTTAAGAACACCAGTATGACCTGAAAATTTTTGAATTCTATTTTCTTCGAAAATTGCGAAAGGTGCCCAGGTAAAAAGTTGACCTAAAATCGATATATTTTTCTAATTTTTGAAGTGGAGCTTTTTCTGAATAATGGGTAATAAAGCAAATGGGTCACTGTACGAGTGAAACGGGTACAATATTCGTAATAAGCGTACCTTCCTTTTTTAAATTCAAATTTCATTTTCCTTAGAAAATATCAAGTGAAGGACTAAATTACTAGAGTCAAAATCTGTTATAACGACACCGAAGAGACTACTCATATTTGGTCGTAAAAACCGGTAGTTGTAATAGCCGGTGACGTTGCTATTAAGTTAAGTACTTAATACCTATTATTGAATGTGTGATTAATATATTCATATATAAAATAAAACTACATTTATTTATTTTACATAAAACGTATTATAAAAAGACATTACGTACATATAATTTTCAATTTTCTATATTAATAAAACCTCGAATTTTAGTCTGTTTGGAACACTTCTGTCGTGCGTACAGATTTTGTAGTTCACGTTTAATTTTAATTAATGTATCATCATAATTTCTCTGCATATGAAACTGTTCATTAGAATAAAAAACAATTTTTCGTACACTGACAGCATTAAGACCATCATTCAAAGTTGGCACTGCAAACTGTTCTTCAGTCTGTTCCTGTTCGTCATTTTTCTCTTGAACTTCTTTTCCAATATCATCTTCCGTAGCTGGTGCACAAATTGCAATAGAGTTATCTGCATCAATAAACTCCTTAGCTTCAGTAGCAGATATTCTGAGAATTACAATAGACCCTAAACTAATGATCATTTACTGTACCAGATCTGGATACTGTTACCTATTCAACTGTTTACAATACAGCTGGCCGTTCTAACAGATATACTGCTCCGAAAATATCAGTTCAATGTAGTCGCTTAAACAGTTATGTTGTAATAAGCAATGTCGTAAAAACCAGTATTTTTTATAAGGCGGTCTAACAGAATTAAGCCGGGACCTATAATTTTGGTCAATATAACCGGTACGTTGTTCTAAACGATGTCGTAGTAAACGGATTTAACTGTATGTAGATACTGATGCAAGTATCAACTTGGTATTAAAATAAGGCAAGTATCTATTCTTAATTGTTTTGTGTTCACTGATTTCCGCTGAATTCCTGGTATAAGTCTACGAAAATTCAAAAAATCAAGAACTCAAAAAATTGACCGAAAACTAAGAGTAAATAGCAAGAGATCTGAAGCAAATACCCTACCAGAAAAAGTAACAATTAAAAATTAAGACTTTGTACAGTTTTAATTTGATCTTGTAAGTATAGCTATTATTCCAAAATTTATAAATTATTTCAAATATGACCTTAAAAGTAAGCGTCAAGACGGAATAAAGATGCTGACATAGGAATGTCGTAAATAACTACTTTAGTCGTTGCAGAATAAACTGCCTATTAAACTTTCGCAGTTAACATATAATTATCCGATTTTTATAATTTACTCATGGCGTTGCATAGGTTTCGGCTATTGACGCTTCTGAAACATATTTCTCCGTTTAAAATGCGTAAAATCTACGAAATTTATGCTCATTGCAAAACCAACTGACTGAAAGGTGGTGGCATTTCTTTTTTTAACCGACGTATTTCAGAAATATCTTCGCAGGATGGCGCAACAGAAAATTTAACGACTCACAGATGCGTACATACAATAAAACATTTATTACTTTTTATTTCAATCTCTGCTCAAAAAGATAAAAATGATATTGTAGTAGCAGTACTCATGTTCATTATGCATCAGAATAATTAGATCATAATAAAAACGTAGATGTTGCTCATCATCATCATCATAAGATCGTCAGTCCTAAGACTGGTTGGACACGTACCTCCACTCTTTCCTATCCTGAGCTAAACTTCGCATTTCCCTAAAACTAGAACAACCCACATCCTTAACTATTTGCGAACAGTAATCTAATCTAGGTCTAAAGATGTTGCTACTGAAAAAATAAAAACAAATTAAAGTAGATGATAGATAGCAGTTTATATTTTCTTCTTTGTATTTAAAGAAGAATTTTAAATAGCAAAATTATTATATCCTCGAAGGAATATCTAATAAATTAACTAGGTACTAGGTATACTTATTTCTTCAGAAATAGCTTTGGTTCAACTTTACTGAAGCAGGGTTCCTACATATAAGCAATCAGTAGGTATTATGTTATATTATCGTCAAAATTTGTTGCTGATGTCACACCCTCGCTGGGAATCGAATCTGAGTTCTGGCTATATACGCCAATGGTCTGACCATTAAGCTACAAGAGACAAAAGATCCCGGGTTCGGTTCCCGGCGAGCATGTGACAACAGCAACAAATTTTTTCTCATTAATTTGAGGTAATTTATAGTTATAAATCAATTTTCACATTAATATTTGATATATATAAATCACTATTAAAAATATTAAAGTATTTCGTATGTATAGTTATTGAAAACAACTGTTGAAGGTACTTGTTCACTGCTCTTCTTAATGAAGAAAAAGGAAGTATTGCAGGATATTAGAAAACGAAAATCGATCTTTATAGTTGCCCAACCAGACGCCACACTAACCGCATTCACGCAACATGACCTACGAACACGTACGTTTTGGGAATTCAGTGTTGACCATATCACAGACCAAATCGAAATTGAGTAATTAAATTGACAATGACAGGCCTGTTGCGGCAGGATCGCATAAATGTACCTATATCTTGCATACAATGCAATGAAACTGAGAAGTCCAAGAAAGGTTTCGAATCGAAATTGTGAAATTAATTATATATTAACTGAATAAATAATTGTGTCATTTCAGATATCTGCCACTAACGTAAATAAAAATCAGTGAACAACGACTTTCAGCACGAGTGTCGTTTGTTATTCAAAGGAATGGAGTAGAGAGGGAGGACGGAGCAAATAAATACAGATTTGATTACCGTTCGCAAATCGTTTAGGGATGTAGATTTTCATTAGGGAAATGCGAAAATTGGCTCAAGATATGAATGCGTGGAGGTGCGTGTCCAACGAAATCTTCGCAGTGATGGCCGCATGTTGTTGATAAGAAGGATTTAAAAACGTTTTACTCTATTCTTTCAAATGTACTTAATAAAACAAACATGAAAATTAATTACACATTCTCTAATCTAAACCTTAATCTCTTCTTTTAATTCGAAAGCTCTTCTAAACCATCAACTGATGGAAAGGGTAAAGTATTAGCGACCCTGCCTACGTTTCTACCCTTTCTACCTTCCATCTGAAAGATAAATTACTATAGCAACCCTTCTTCTCGAACAGTGACATATTTATTTAGGGGCTGAACGGGTTATAGCCCAGGGCGGCAGAATTATAGGGGCGGGAAATATATTTTCAAATTAAGGCAAAAGAAATAATAAAAACACATTAAATGCGTGTCCAAGTCTAAACAGTCCTGATGATGATGATGATATGCCTATAAGTTCGCCACGTGAAACACCTAAACAAACAATTTTATCTAGTACCTACTTTACTTAGCAATTAAGTACTGCCTTTTGTGCCAAATATGATTAAAATTCATTTAAGTATTACAATACTAATCCTCCTTAAAATTTCTGACTTCCTAAAAGAGGACAAAGGAACTAGAAAGGTCATTCGCACTTTCAATTTATTTCTAATTTCAAAGTCTACTTAAGTAATGTATCTACCTGATGATATTATTTGTAATGATGGTGAAAATTTACCTGTGTTAAATCAGGTATTTGTCTCGCTTTTGAAATAAAACCTCAATTTAGAAATAAACTGGTCGAAATCCTTAGAAAACGGAGCATATTATATAAAAGCAGCATCCACAAAATTATTACGAGTTACCAGTCATTCGGATAGTTTCTTATTGCTAAATAATAATTATTTAGATGAAAATAGCTCCCTCTTCTTTTCGACGTGTACTGCTGAATGTTTTATTACACTTAACACTTCTAACTTGCAGAAAATGATGATTAGTTGCAACAAACATTCGTTGAATTGTCTCAGGGAAAACCAATTAGCAAATTAAAAGTACCTTGCAATATCTAAATAAGTACCTATAAGTAATCGCTTCTATTGTTGTAAAGTATGTCAAATTAATTGGCATTAGTAATTCATATTGCATTTTTCAAAGGGGTCACTACTTCGGAACTATCTTTCAATTTCCAATTTAAAAAGTTATTTATGTTTTTGATTTGTTCCAATTTCCAATTTCTGTAATCATTTATAAGAGCCGTTCATATAAAACAAACGTCAAGCAATTTTCATTTACTTATTATGTTATGTATATGTATTCTGTGTTTAAAATATTTTTGTTACAGCAAAAGGCTTAAAAGTAAAATCAAAAATTTTCATTACCTTATACAAAGAACAAAAAAGTATTACAATGAATTGAACAAGTAATTAAATAAAACTTTATTCTACCAAAATTGTTGCTATCTATATGATTTGCTGTTACAAATGATTGGGGCACATTAGAACTTCGTATAATTGCCGAAGGAAGCATTTTAAAGCAGTATTTCTACTTTTTACCGTGGAGACTTCAACGTTAGATCAAGCGAGTAACCCGATTTTGAGCGCTTCACCTACCAAAGAATATGCAACCATCCGATCACGCTAGTATTGAGTGTAGTCAAACGCGTTTATGTAAAAATAAGTTTATAAAAAAGCGGTAATAAAACAACATTACTTCAACTACTTATTTTGTATCATAATTAAATTTTCTATAGGTGTCTTTACAGCTTGGTGAAGTGAAGTGAAACAAATGTCAAGATTTAATATCAAGTAAAAAAATTAAAATATGATCTTTCATACCACTTTTTAATGCCCTGGTTAAAATAAGAAATGAAGACAGCCTATTTATACAAAATCATACATTCGATGAAACCTTTAAGCTTTTTCTTTTTGAAAAATACTTTTTAAATCAATCATAAATAATTTACACAAATATTTAACGATATAAGGTAGTAAACTTATAATTAATAAATATTTGTAATAAAACAATTACTCTTTTACAATAGAAAACCAAAAACTAATTTAAAGTCGCATTTGAGTATTTGGGTACGAACGGGTACATACTCTTTGGCCCCGTGTAAACTATTTTCATTATTAATTCAACGTATTTATAAAAGACTATTAGTATTGTTTTATAAGTTAATATTAATAACTACAGTATTGAGCACATTATAAGGAATTGTAGCTTTTATGCTACATTTAAAAAAACAGAAATGGCGAAATGTAATAATGAAAATATATTTCAATAGATCATAGAAATACGTTATGTATGAGGCATTTAGATACTTGTTAACAACAAAAGTCTTCTATATATTATATTATTTAGTAAATTTCAATACTTAAGTATGTTTAATGTATACTAATGCCACTTTATTTTTACTTTTCTAAGTTACAATGTTATTTTAGGGGTGTAATTAGTATGTGATCGTCGTATCAAGTCGGTCAAAAAAAAATCAGGATCAAAAGTGGAACGGGTGCCTCCTGAAAGACCAAAATATTTCTCGTATCAGGTAGTGGCAAAGGTGGCTATTAAATTAAAAATATGTAACGAAAAACCGGAGTTTCAGGTTTCGGTTTTCACATTATATCCTTCCTCATATTTGATATAGTGGGTAGCTGCAGCCAGTTCGGAATTGGTGCTAAGCACACCGGTCAAAAAGCCCCACATTAATGACATATTTTATGCTCATTCAAGTCTAAAAAGGAATTTAAACAAGAAACAAACGCCAGACTTACGTGATTCATTCTATCCAAGCCAATTGAATTTGACATTGTAAAAGATCGATTAGTGGCAATATTTATCCTTACATGTAAATGTTAAAATTAACCACTATGGGTCAGCAGATATTACCACTTATTATGCCTAGTACTACCTGGGATTTAAAGAAAGATTGGTACAGATTCTTTTGAAATTAAAAGGAATGTATTTATAATAGTCAAATTGAGATTAAATCAATAATTGTAATCGTTATTTATCTCAGAAACTATTTTAAATTCACTAAAAACTACAGAATCTAATGAAATCAATAATAAACACAAATGCATTTTAAATTTAATATTCTTAGGTCCAATATATCAAAAGCTCATTGTAAAATAAATTAAAATAGGCAGAAAAGATATTGTAAATTTAATATTTGTTCTTTCAAATGGTTAACTTAATGAATTCAGAGTGAAATGGAAGACTTTTGGAAAGCAGTGACAGGAAATATTGAACCAATATTAAGTTAGAAATTAATTTTTGATTTGGAGACTACATTTTTTGTCATATAGGTGTATGATTCTTTTGAAATAAAAATATTTTTTTCCCATGTATACGTATACCAATATGAAACACTGTTGAACTGATTTTAGGAAGAAAAAGACAAATTTCGTTTGTAATTAATCACATAAGGAATATTATATAATTAATTACACGATTACAGGATTATTGCTATTAATGACTCGTTTTAGTATTGTGATTAGAACCTAATTGGCTTATGTTTCAGTGCCTTTTTTTTAATATAACCCCTGTTATATTGTGAATTATATACCTGCTCGTGGAACTTCTATGTTCTATAGCGACAACAGGTCTGCGGCCACTCTTCAACAATAGTACAATTCTACAGCGCTACGTTTATATAGAGAGCGTACTATAGCACCAAAACAACCTGCTTCCAGGTCAGGACTTGTACAAACAAAATTACCCATATGTTTAGAAAAAGTACGTAAAATAAAGAAATACACAGACGTACAGCGGACATAGAAACTCAAATTGTAACTTCTTCTACGAACCAATTCTAGTATTAGCTGAAATATCGTTCACCTATACCTAGTGTTTCATGAACTTCCTGACGTTGTATTGTTTTTTCTTGTTCTTGCCCTGTGCGTGCTGCAAGAACAAGAAAAATTTCCCTTAGCAAGAGCAAGATTTCTTATCTGGTATTTAGCAAGAATAAAAGGCGAAAATGAGCAAGCTTGCAGTAGTTAGTGGTTTAACGTTTAAATCTGTGATTCTATACTTTAGCAAAATCCTTTTATCACAAATTTAGACAAATCAGACTTGGGGACTTTAGGAAGGGAGTCAGACAGGTTGCACACTGTCACCGCTACTTTTTAATCTATACATCGAAGACGCGACCGACATCATTAAAGACAGTACAACTGTAGGGATAGATATGCAGGGGTAAAAGATTAGTATGATTTGATTTGCAGATGATATAGCAGTATTAGCATCTGGCTATTAGATAGCTTTAAATAAAATGGAAGCGGTATTGACAAAACAGTATTGTATGAAAATAAATAAAAGTAAAATAAAAATACTGGTATACAAGGGGAGAAACAGTTGGGAAAGAGCGAACATAAAGATAGGAGACGAAAAATTAGAAGAAGTTTTAGATTTTAGGTATCTAGGAAGTCAGATAAGTCAGGACGGAAGGAGTACTAGGGACATAAAACAGAGGATAGCGCAAGGTCGAGTCGCCTTTAATAAAAAGAAGTCACTTCTATGCTTGCGAACAGTTAAATTAAATTTCGAAAAAGTTTGGTAAAGGTGTATGTTTGGAGCGTGGCGCTGTACGGGTGCGAAACATGGACAGTGGGCGCGGCAGAAAAGAAAAGGTTAGAAGCGTTCGAAATGTGGTGTTACAGACGAATGATGAAGATACCCTGGATAGAGAAGTTAAGAAATGAAGAGGTATTAGAAAGAGTAGGAGAATAGGGGACTCCATAGAAGTCAGTAACAAATAGGCGAGATAGGTTTGTAGGACACCTTCTTAGGCATGAAGGTCTAGTCAGAGACATATTAGAGGCAGAAACAGGCGTTAGGAGGGGTAGAGGTAGACCTAGATTGGATTACTATTCACAAATAGTTAAGGGCATGGGTTGTTCCAGTTTTAGGGAAATGCGAAGATAGGAAAGAGTAAAGGTGCGTGTCCAACCAATCTTAGGGTTGACGACCTTATCATGATGAGATTTGGGGACTCTCCAAGCCAGCAAGAACAAGAAATGATACAAAGATAAAAATCAAGCTAGCTCATCAGTCCAGCACAACCTAAAGTAAACCTTTGGCGCATAGCACTTCATACAAATCGATCAGAAACACGATTGTTACAGAAATGAAAAAGTGTGATAATCATAAAAAGCAGTTTTGATTTTACATTAAAATGAAATTTCAGTGTGTTAATGGTTATAGACTTCACCACCTACTATTTATCGAGTAAAACAACATGAGAAATTTGATCTGTTTTTGTCGACGATTCGGATTGGTGAAAAACCGAATTAAAATTACGCCTCGTATTTTCCACTGACACCGTCCCTGTTCTTTTCTTTTTGTCGCTAATAACCGTACGTACGTACGTACGTACGTAGGTACGTAGGTACGTAACGCTGGGCTTCGCGAGGCCAAACAACCGCTCGTCGGTCAGCTCACGCTTTACAAGAAGCGATCGCTCGCGGTTGTTGGCTATTCGAAAAGTGGAAAACATTCACGCTGCAGGATTGCGTTCACAAACCTCCGAAGAATAAACAGTGGAACAGCACCAACCATCAGAGTACCACTACAACAGTCGTCGGTCTTATACGTTACGTACCTTCACCGACTATTCGCGTGGAGCTTACGGCCAGAGCAGAGTGTGGTGTCGTTGTTGTTCCGTCCTCTGGCACTTCTTCGTACTTTTTAGGCCAGTGTTGTGATATATATATACAGCGAAAGAAGCACAAGCTGATTACATAGAAAGAATGCGCACTATTGGACCCGCGACCGTCTTTTCCTCGGTCTCAGGCCACGAGCTTTCGGCAACCTGACGACGACGTGGTGACCGCCTGGTCAGGTGTATCATCAACTTCATCATTACCATCTACTTCCATGGCCTGCTGTATGCTCAGCTAGCCATTAGAAGTGCCGTTTTACGTTTTCTTATTAGCGATTTGTATACTTGTTCTATGTACTTATAAAGTATCTTCGGTTTTTGTTTGTGTGTTTCTCTAACTGTTTGTTGTTGTTAAAATCTCTACATTATGAAGTGGACCAAGATGAATTTACGTTTCGTTTATGTGTTTGTTGTACTCTTCTTATGTTGTGTCTTTTGTACTGGTAGTTTTATTGAGATTCCTGAATGTACGGGAAAAGAAGGATGCCTCATTCCAACCAAAAATCTAACAGGTAAGATAACAACTCCTTCAAACTTTTAAGGAGTAATAATCTCAAAAAATATTAGAAGCAATGTAATAAAGTTTGGAATTTTACTTTACAATTATTCATATCTTTTTTCATACGTTGCACTTGAACACTTGCAGAATAAAACCCGTTATAGATACTTAGGATTGTGTTGAAAAGCAGAGCTTTTTTAACCAGTCCTAATACAAAGTGTAGCCAGATAAATGTACCTGTACAATAACCTACTTACTTGTATTTTACCAAATGTACAACTAACTTTCGTCATCTGTTATAAACATTGTAAATGCAAATATGCTATTTATTTACTTGAATCATTTACAGTACTTGTATGTATGCGCGATACTTCATAATTACACGAATAGAAAGTGTTTAACTTATTGAAAAAGACGTAGAAAGTATATACGCGCTATAACCGGTGAAAACGCCGATAACAGAATGCTGGTATTTTTTTTTTGTAAATAACAGCGCTTGCATGTGAGAAAATTACAACTGAAAATTCTAATAGAATTCTAGAGGACCTCTTTCTTATAATATATATATTACATATAAAATTACACTGAAATCTATTGCTTTTTGATGTTTCATCTATTTCAAATCTTGTCATGAAATTAACTGTAAATATGATTTAAAAAAACGGTTCTGATTGTGATATCTTTGATATTATTTTCACACCAACTCCAGGTGCTTTAGGTTGTTACTACAATATATTGCAGCTGAATCTTTTGTAGAATATTGTTTTAAACTTTTATAAACAATAACTTCTATTTCATTACACTAGATTATTGTCTCCTGCTATATTTTAGATAACAGAAAGAGAAAGAGTTTATTCTACAATGCACTTTTTGAGTTTAAAGGTATTACCATATTTAACCCATTAAAAATTGGAACTTGTATGAATGACAGTAAGAAAAGGGGGGAACAGGGGTCAAGTGGACAGGGTATTTCAATAATATTTATTAACTGAAATGTAGTCATAACACAAAGATGGTCATCTAAGTTTACTTAACCATAAATAATAGAACATTTTTTACGATTTAAGTCCTTTGAAGAGGGAAATAGCAATATTTCTCAATAACATCATTTTTTTTTAACATCAATTCAATTTGAATGTTGGAACAGTCTCTTCCCAATTGTGATTAACAAAAAATAACTTCCTGATCGATCGATAGATCACGATGGACTTTCGATCATTCCTGTTAAATATCGCTTTATTATTCATCCTTAATACATAACTGTTTACGATTACAGTTAATGTTCTGGCGTAATTTAACGAGTCAGTAAGGAGCTTATAGAAAGCTGTAGGTACTCGCCTAATTAAAAACTAATTTCTGACCCACCTAAAGCCGCCGTAGAACATTAATTTGCAACAACTACTGAAAACTTGCAATTATATGTACGTAAATTACTGCAACACAATCCCTATATATCTACTTAAATTACTGTCGATCTTATAGTAAATTGAACAAGTAGCAGACAAACTTTAATAAATTAAATTACATTGGAATCTTTAGCATGATTGTTTGGTAAAAAAAGACTTATCCGCCGAGAAAATACAACGTAGCTAATGATCAGAAAAAGAACTAAAAGAGAAAGCTACAATAAGCCCCAAAAACTAAAAAAAAACCTCAGAAACACCCGAGATAAAAATGTTCAGTCTCTCAAAGTCTCTGAAAGCGAGACTCGAGTCTCCGTCTCTCATCGAGTCTCTCTGGTGTCGCTGAGAGAGACTGTCGAGAGTGTAAAAAAAATTGTTGAGCGTCTCTGAACGAGAGACTCGAGTTGCTTATAGAGAGATCCTCATTTCGTATCCAGTCTCTTAACGAGAGACTCGAATCTCTCAATAAGTGGTGTCTCGGTAGACAAGTTCAACATAATTCAGAGAGACTCGAGTCTCTCAATTTTTCAGTTTTATTCGTTCAGTCTCTCTGTGAGGGACTCGAATGTCTGAATTAACAATTTTATCGTTCGAGTCTCTCATACAGAGACTGTGAGAGAACCATAAAAACACCTAGGCAATAACTGAGAAACTGTGAAAGACTGTGACAGACGCTCGTACAGACGCTGTATGACTCTGAGAGACTGAAAGTTTTTGTCTAGGGCAAACAAAAATTTCTGGTATCATTAGCAAAAGATGACGTTTCATTGCATGTATTTGTTATTGTCGAATATACGAGGGTGGATTGATAAGTTTCCGGCCTGACCAAGAAAAACAAGGTTTTTAAAAATTTTTTTTTTTTATTTCTCAACATAATCTCCTCCAAGGCTGATACATTTCTCATAGCGGTGTTCCAGTCTATTAATGCCATCTCTATAGACTGATTCGTCAAGCTCCTCAAAATAACCATTTACAGCTTCGATTACTTCTTCATTGTCCGCAAATCTCTTACCGCCAAGCCATTTTTTGAGATTAGGGAACAGAAAATAGTCACTCGGGGCTAGGTCTGGAGAGTAAGGAGGGTGCGGCATCAATTCAAACTTTAGATCGTTGATTTTAGCCGTCGCAACGATTGACGTGTGCGCTGGTGCGTTATCGTGATGAAACAAGATTTTTTTCTTCGCCAGATGAGGTCGTTTAATTTTCACCTCGTGGCTCAAACGTTGCAATAAGTCTGCGTAGTATTGACCAGTGATAGTATTACCCTTTGCAAGGTAATCAATGTATATAATACCTCTTGCATCCCAAAAAACAGTAGCCATAACCTTGTTCGCCGAAAAAATTGTTTTTGCCTTCTTTGGAGTTGGTTCCCCTGGTCCAATCCACTGTTTAGACTGTTCTTTGGTTTCAGGAGTGTAGTGGTGGACCCACGTTTCGTCAACGGTTACGAATCGACGCAAAAATTCGCTTGGATTACGCTTATACAATGACAAATTTGCGGTAGAAATGTTTTTTCGAATCAATTTTTGGTCGACTGTTAGCAAACGCGGCACCCATCTTGCACAGAGCTTTTCCATATGCAAATGTTGGTGCAAAATATGTTGCACACGTTCATATGACATCTTACAGGTCTCAGCTATCTCACGCACTTTCAATCTGCGGTCTCCCAGCACTATTTGATGAATTTTTTCGATCATATCTGGAGTTGTGACCTCAACGGGGCGTCCTGAGCGAGGCCCATCAGAGGTGCTCACACGACCCTTTTTAAACTCGGAAACCCACTGCTTAACGGTTGAATATGACGGGGAGGATGTCCCCAGTGTTGAGTCCATCTCTTTTTTAATTTCCTTCGGCGTTAACCCCTTCAAATAAAAGTATTTGATGACAGCACGATTTTCCTGCTTTTCCATTTTTACGAAAACCACAGAGGCGTCTTGTTCAGCGTGCTGTCAAACCTACACTAGCAAGGAGATCGGGCTGAAACTATAGCTACAAGCTATCCAAGGATGGTACTATAGAATGTCACCTCAAGGTAGGCCTAGTGGCGTCATCTCTTGGTTAGGCCGGAAACTTATCAATCCACCCTCGTATGTTAGTGTTTTATATTTGGGTTTATTTTGTTAATTATAGAGGTTTGTTATATATTAAGTATAACATTTGTTAACCTGAACAACTTTTTCTTTCTCCAAAGATTTTGAGACTTTTACTCTGGTAGTGTTTTGTATGAGTTCATAGTTTTCTGAGTCAGCTTCTAGTTTTCTGACTGCATTTTTATCATTCTGAAGCAATACGATTAAAGATACTGACTGAACGAATAGTTATTTCCTGCATCCTGTGATAAAAATCAAACGAACTTTTGGGCAAGCAGCCCCAGTATTCCAGGATTTTGACATGATAAAGTCACCGCCATTTTATCTAGGCACAACAGGATAGGACCGTTCTATGCACTTGTGATAATATAGGTTCAGTCACTCAATTTCCTGCTTTTGGAATGACCAACGCATTCGTGAGAAAATAGATAGTCGACTGCGTGGACGTAAAATGAATGCCGACAGAAAATAAGAAATTCCAGAATTCCAAAATAAAAATTTTTAGGCTAAAGAGAAAACGAAAGTGACAACATACGAAAACCCCACAAAAAATTTGTTTAGGAAATAATCTTATAATATAAAACCGGTCAAGTGTGGGTCAAACTCGCGCACCAAGGGTGCCGTACAAACTTATAATTACGCATATAGTTCGTCCATCACGAAAATAGAATCTCGAAGATTTTTCCTGCTTTTTCCGAGTTTGCTTCTGATTGTGTTGACTTGGAAGTTCGATTTCAGAGAGATTGCAGACCTACGTGTTTGGTATTTATTTCAACTTGATACATGGGGAAAACTAAATTTTCATGGCAAAGCAAAAGTTTCAATTTTCAATTGTAAATGACTAAATTAGCCGTAGAAATAGAGCGAATATAAAGATAGGAGACGAAAAATTAGAAGAAGTGATTTTAGATATCTAGGAAGTCAGATAAGTCAGGATGGAAGGAGTAGTAGGGATATAAAAAGAAGTCACTTCTATGCTCGCGAACGGTTAACTTAGAAATTCAAAAAAGGTTGTTAAAGGTGTATATTTGGAGCACGGCGCTTTACGGGTGCGAAACATGGACAGTGGGCGCCGCGGAAAAGAAAAGGTTAGAAGCCTTCGAAATGTGGTGTTATAGGCGGATGATGAGGATAACGTGGGTAGAAAAGGTTAGAAATGAAGAGGTATTAGAAAGAATAGGAGAGCAAAGGACTCTATGGATAAAAAATAGGCGAGATAGGTTAGTAGGACACCTTCTCAGGCATAAAGGTCTAGTCAGAGACATATTAGAGGCAGAAACAGGAGTTAGGAGGGGTAGAGGTAAACCTAGATTAGATTATTGTTCGCAAGTAGTTAAGGATATGGGCTGTTATAGTTTTATGGAAATGCGAAGTTTAGCTCAGGATAGGAAAGAGTGGAGGTGCGTGTTCAACCAGTCTTAGGACTGACGACCCTATGATGATGATGAGAAATAGTACAATTTATTAGGTAACTTGTAATAATGTCAATTTTGACATGCTTTTTTAAAAAACATTTCGTCTCTTAAATATAGTGCAATTTAATTTGTAATGTCAAGTAAAAACCTAGTTAATTTATTTCTGTTCGGATTTTATAATATATTTTTACAAATTCGGGTCCAAATTGTAATTTTTATTATTTTAGCTTACGAAACAATGTAAATATTGCTTTAATATTAAGGTAAATTTCCTTTTTCATTTTCTCTGTGTATCTTCACGTTTTCCCGTGAAAAAGAGTCTTGACAGACAGATTGACGGACAATGAAGTGATCCTATAAAGGTTCCTGTTTTCCTCTGAAGGTATGGAACCTTAAAAAGATGAGCAGCTAGTGTTCAATTGTTTTGGGTTACAGCTAGAATAGATTTTGAACGGTCATGTACAGCAAGTAGGTTGTAGAAAATCCATTATCAATAAAGAACCGCACTTTTGTCAAGAAACCGGAAAGTCGACTTTGTTGCGGTGAAATTTTCCTATAGCTAATTATACTTTGTGTTAATTCGATCAATTATTTATGACGGCTTGGCAAGACTGAATTAGTGCGAAGGAATTTCGTAGCTTATGCGACCGCTGCAAATACCTTTTAAAAAAGCTTGACCTAATACACAATATACTACAAAAACCTCAAATATTGGTGATTTTTAATTAAATGTTCCGATTAAACAACAGAATCCTAGATCTCAGAAGTTCCATCCAAATTTCATAACTTTGTTGCTTGAATGTTCCTAAGTGTATTGTCATTATAAATGAATGAATTTCATTGTTTCATAAAATGATAACAGAACTAAACGTTTCGCCGTGTCTTATTGTCATCTTTTTATTCATAGGAACCTCAATATTACGAACTGAATTTTATTGTTTCTGGTAACGTTGCCTTAAAATGGTACTATTGAGCTAATGACACAGCGGCAATTTCATTGTATGTTACACAATTTCTGCCAGTTAGGTAGAAAGCCGTACCATTTTTTTTTGTATAAATATCATACGTACATAAGCAAACGCGTACGAAATGGTCATGCATACATCGATATAATCGATACTTGCATTAATCACGTTACGCAAAGGTATCGTTTGTCAGCGGTATCCAATTCTCCTGTCAATATTGGTATGACCGCATGACCCAGGTTTTGGACACCGGTAGGCGGACAGTTTTATAGCAAATTCTAACCTAATTTCGAAAAACTATTTCATAATTACAATCCATAATAGCAAATATGTACGTACTAAATAACACATGCTTACAGTGGTAGGTACGCCCATTTTTATTAAAGGGAGCAGTAGTTGATAGAGTCGGTCAATCAGTGGGCTCAACACAAATAGATTCTTACGTAGGTGCTGCTGGACACATGACAATTGTTATAATGTATCTTTAAATGCGTTGCTTGGTCTATTCGAGTTACGGTAGATAATATCATGCAATATTTGGAGATAGAGTGATTTCAAAGTATAATAACTGATTGGTTTCTAATCATAAGTCGTATAAAGACATACACAAAATTTTACTAAATTGTACCATCATCATCATAAGGTCATCAGTCTTAAGACTGGTTAGACACGCACCTCCACTCTTTTCTATCTTGAGCTAATCTTCGCATTTACCTCTACCCCTACTTCCGTTTCTGCCTCTAATAGGTCTCTGACTAGAGCTTCATACCTGAGAAGGTGCCCTACTTACCTATCTCACCTATTCCTTATTGACTTCCATAGAGTCCTCTATTCTTTTTAATACCTCATCCTTTTTAACCTTTTTTGTCCATGTTTCGCACCCGTACACCGCCGTGCTCCAAACACATCTTTAACAACCTTTTTCGAATTTCTAAATTAACCTTTCGCGAGCATAGAAGTGACTTCTTTTTATTGAAGGCGACTCAACCCTACGCTATCCTCTGCTTTATATCCTTACTACTCCTTCCGTCCTGACTTATCTGACTTCCTAGGTACCTAAAATGGGTTATTTCTTCTAATTTTTCTCTCCTATCTTTATATTCGCTCTTTCCCTACTTTTTATTCCCTTGCATATCAGTATTTTTCTTTTACTTTTATTTATTTTAGTCGGGATCATAAAATGGTAGTTTCCCATTGACAGGAAGAAGTTATGTTGCATGTTCAGTCAGTCTTTGTACTGACGACTCTATAATGATGATGATGATAATTATATGAAAATAATTTTACGTAATTTAAATGCTATTTTAACAATGCAATCCATTTCTAGTTTTGTGTACATATATAAAAAATACTTCTTCTTCACATACATATTACAAATGCTTTCACTTCAGATTAAAGTTGTTAATTTTCATTAAAAAAAAAATAATGGGTTACACGGATGATTAATTTTTGCCACGGTTAACGCTAACGATTTTGTGTTAATAAAATATCCCAGAATTAATTATACTGGCAAACCTAATAAAATTGTATGCAATACTTTGATATGCTAAAATAAATAAGGAGGTTATAATTAATAAACTGGTTTTCTAATACTTACTTGAAACTCATATTGCTTACTTTTCTGCAATGTCATACAACAAGGTTAATTAATTACCTACGTTTAGCACTCATAATATATAACAGAATGGCACAATGTTTAGTGAAAAATGTCTAACTGACACATTCGCTTTTGCGGATTCGTGAAAGTCATAATTTTTTATTTTAAGTTGTTATTTAATAAGTAAATCTATTGACTTGTAGCTTAGAAGGTTTATGTATATAATAAAATTCGTTTTTGGGCAGAGATTACTATTAAATTTTACTGTCAAAAACAACTATACCAATTAATTATGTGCCGGAATTATCTATTGATTACTATCTTCGAATATTTCGAGAATGGTCTTCAACTAGGACACGTTCTCGAATGTTTCTGTTGTGGTTCCTAACTAGAATGTTCTCTAATGTTTATAAAGTGATTCTTAGCTGGAATATTCTTGAATATTTGCACTGTGATCCTCAGGTAGAATGATTTTAGGGCAGTCCTCGACTGGAATATTCTCAAATGTTTCAGGATAATCCTCATCAGCTTGAATATTCTCAAATGCTTCTAGGGTGCTCGTCAGTTTAAACGTTCTCGAACGTTTCGAGAGTAGTTACCAAGTAGTACGTTCTCGAAAGCTTCTGTTGTGGTTCTGAGCTAGAATGTTCTCGAATATTTCTAGAGTGGTTCTTGGCTAGAATGTTCTCGAATAATTCTACGGTCATCCTCATCTAGAAAATTCCTTAATGATTTTAGGGCGGTCTTCGGCTAGAATATTCTTAAATGTTTCTGAGGTATATGCGAATGCCAACAGGAGAGTTTTAAGGGTAGATATTTCGAAACAAAAATTTAGTAAGCTTGGATTTGCAAATGATACAGCAATATTAGCATTAGCAAGAAGAATTTAGAGGTAGTTTTAAACAAAATTAAAACAGAAACATACGTAAGGGATGTAAATGGAGGGCTAGATTTAATTTGAAAGTATGAGGCATAAAACTAGAAGTCGTCGATTTTCGTCATTATTTGTGGGGAGAAAAAGTATAAAACGAAGAATTGCATAGGGCTGGTAATAAGTTCTAAGCCTACACCTAGCAAAATGCCTCCTTTCAAGTAGATTAGATTGGGTGATTTTAGCGTAAATCGTGTACTTAATGTAGAAAGTGTGAAAAATTTCTATTGTAGTATTAGCACTTCCCGTGAAATGTTGGAATGATAATTTTATGCAAATTACTAACTTCTTAGTTTTTCTACTGTTCATGGCTAATCCTGTTAAGACTTGAAAGGTTTCGATAAAAGTTTAATTCAGAACTAAAACGTGTATTGTGTATCTACATACCCATAAGATTAACTTCTTACTTGATAATTGAAATTTACATTGATTGATTTAAAAAATTATTCTTGTTGCTACAACATGAAAATAGAGCCACTCTATAAATATAGGAATGAAGTCTTAGGACGCATGAATTTTCACTAGATAACACGAGCAAGAAAGATTGTTTTTGAAAAAATAACTGATGATGTACTTTAAATTACCTGTTACATACTAATAAATTATTGATTTGCAAAATCATTTGAATAAAGCTTTAATACTTGTGCATCTTTTTCTGTTACCTTTGTTAGATTGAGACAGTTTTTATGAGAGGCACAGCTCCTAAATACTTACTAACACTTTTTTATGCAATAAATTTTACTGCAGAACTTCAGTTTACAAAACAGTTTAATGATTGTCCGCCTGCAAAAGTTATATTGATGAAAATTAGGCGCCCTAAATACATTTTAATTGAAATATTATTAATTACCACCTTTTCCACGTAAAAAAGTTACGGAATAATTTAGTGTTGATTTTTTTTTTTTGGTAAACTGTTTTGATAACTCAGGCTCTTCTAAAATTAACCTATACCAATAACTTCTGGCTACGACGAAACCAGATGCCTTTAGTTTATCAATTCCTTTTGAAGGAATAGTTATTGGTTTCCTTTAATGCTTGAAGGTTTATTAAAGAAAAGCTCAGGTTCGATCGAAAAAAGTTTCGCAAGCATTTTGTATATTTGGCCACCAAAATAAAAGGTCCATATGTTGAGAAAACTAAAAATATTATCAAACTGTAACATGATTAAGAAGTAGTAAAATCAACAATCGCCTGTCACTTGGTCAGCCTGGATTTACATATATTTTTACATTTAAGTAAAATAGAGTGACACAATTGACCAAAATTCGGGATTAGTGCGATTATTGGTTTAATTTTATACCACGGTTACCTAACTACAGTCGAACCTGGATAAGCGAAAACTGGATAAATGAGAAAACTCTATAAGCGACAAAAACAGTCAGATTCCGTCATTTTTAGCCACGAAAGAGAGTCATTTTTCACTTCTAGACCTCTGTAAGTGACAATTTCTTACTCGAGACCTATGCAAGCGAGACTGGTTACAATTACTAAACATCTGCAGCAGGCTTGTGCGATTGTTCCTACCTGCTCATGGTACTCATCCTCAACATTTGGTTTCAGTTGATAACAATCAATGGAGAAAGTACAAAGTAAAAATTAAAGTGATTTCATTTTTGCTGAATTTACGAAATTGAAAAACATATTCCAAATTGTAAAAAGGATACTCAGAAAATATTAACTGTAAATACCTATTTATAGCCAAATATGTATATAATTATGTATTATCTTTTCTTAACGCTCTAGCACCGTATTTATGTTCGATTTTTATTAACCTCTATAAATGAGAAAANCTCAATTGAGCTTTTTCGTCCTGCTGGATGGACGATGTACACTCTATCATTAAAATCGACAAACTTTCTAAAATAAAGTTAGAAGCTTTTAGTTTTTATAAATTGTTCCTATATTTGCCATATTTCGGCAAACATGTAAATTAATTGGATATTGGTTTTTGAAATACGGGTTTCTCGCTTAACGCACTGTTGATATCTCCGCATAGAAACTCCTTTTGGCGTTGATTGAAACTTTAAGTATTTTGATTCTACATCTGGTTTGATTAAGTGCTACATATGTAAGATTACTGTTTACAAAAAATAAGGAATTACATTCCCTTATGGGCCAATTGTTCCTATATTTGCCATATTTCGGCAAACATGTAGTGAGAATAATATTCGGATCCCTTGAGCTCTCGCTTACCCAGGTTTGAGTGTATTTATAAACATTTATAAATATACAATTAAAATATTCCTGAAAGTTTGTTCTCAACAATAAGTAACGGTAATTTGGAAAAAGGTTGTAAGCACCTATTGTTATTGGTAAGGACCAGTAAAGGTCAATTTCATTTATTATTCTATTTACCGCATTATTAAACCTGTAAGAATTGTTTGATTTAAAGGTACAAGTGCAAGCCATTTGCTGTAAACGTATTAAACCAACCCAGCTAATAACAATAACAGGTACGTTAAACTGTAAGAACGGGTACATAATGAAACTCGAATACAACGGTAAAGCCATCGCAGCGGTGCTTTCGTACGTCGAACGCATTTATATGATGACTCTCTTGTACACCACAGTATACTTAAATAATAATTTAACTTTGCAAACGGAAGAGTGATACATAAATTGAAACGTCACGCTTCCTTTCAATTATTTACACAAAAGCACAGTTCAACTTCAATATGTTAAAATTCGAGGATACGTTAATAAATCGTTTGAGGTTTTAACAGAAAGAACATTCACGTTATAAGTAGAGTTTAAAGGTCCATATTTTACTTGTTGAGGTTTCAGTTATTTGTAATTCTAGAAGCTCCCGAAGCAACCAATTAGTAGGTATACAATATATGTATTTCTGTTCAAATTAACATTAACGTATGTTAAGAACGAAGGAAAAAACTAAAAAACATAAAAATTGTGCAGATATTGACAGCATACATTGAATGCAGCCCAGTTGAGTAATTTAAGCTTCTGAGTTGGGTGAAAATCCGGTTATAACAAACACAAATAGAACGAGTCAAACAATGTAATAATTTTGGGACCACATTCATGATTTTGTTTTTTTAATTTATTTCGATAAAATCAAGGGTTCGTTATAACCCATGTTTGTTCAATTCAACTTCGGCTGTACTTTTAATAAAATTTAAAATAAACACTATAGCAAAAAATGTCAATAATAAATATTAATATTTTTTTTTGTATGCTTCNATTATTAAACCTGTAAGAATTGTTTGATTTAAAGGTACAAGTGCAAGCCATTTGCTGTAAACGTATTAAACCAACCCAGCTAATAACAATAACAGGTACGTTAAACTGTAAGAACGGGTACATAATGAAACTCGAATACAACGGTAAAGCCATCGCAGCGGTGCTTTCGTACGTCGAACGCATTTATATGATGACTCTCTTGTACACCACAGTATACTTAAATAATAATTTAACTTTGCAAACGGAAGAGTGATACATAAATTGAAACGTCACGCTTCCTTTCAATTATTTACACAAAAGCACAGTTCAACTTCAATATGTTAAAATTCGAGGATACGTTAATAAATCGTTTGAGGTTTTAACAGAAAGAACATTCACGTTATAAGTAGAGTTTAAAGGTCCATATTTTACTTGTTGAGGTTTCAGTTATTTGTAATTCTAGAAGCTCCCGAAGCAACCAATTAGTAGGTATACAATATATGTATTTCTGTTCAAATTAACATTAACGTATGTTAAGAACGAAGGAAAAAACTAAAAAACATAAAAATTGTGCAGATATTGACAGCATACATTGAATGCAGCCCAGTTGAGTAATTTAAGCTTCTGAGTTGGGTGAAAATCCGGTTATAACAAACACAAATAGAACGAGTCAAACAATGTAATAATTTTGGGACCACATTCATGATTTTGTTTTTTTAATTTATTTCGATAAAATCAAGGGTTCGTTATAACCCATGTTTGTTCAATTCAACTTCGGCTGTACTTTTAATAAAATTTAAAATAAACACTATAGCAAAAAATGTCAATAATAAATATTAATATTTTTTTTTGTATGCTTCTTTCTGCAATTTCCGAGCAAGTTTACCAAAAATTACACTGCACACTCGGTTCTCGGCACTTCTCATTTAACAGAATGTTATATCATCATGATACAATTTTTATTTCAAACTGCAATTTTTTATTATTATTTTTTAATTTTACAGTTATTTATCACTTCTTTTAGGATCATGGTGTATATAAATTCAACGAATTATATCCATTAATGATCAGGGCAACAGGAACCGCTATCTGTCTCAAATACTATCTCTCAATAGTAAATTAGAAACTGCACGTTATATAAATCTACACTTGATCTACAATTTTATCTCAACAGAATTGATGATGTCAGGAAACTGTTTAACATCTTTCACTATTTGTTCGTGTTTGAAGTAGTTATATCCACCATATTATGACAAACATGTAAATTAATTAAGACATTAGTTTTAGGAAGCGGGTTTCTCGCTTAACGCACTGTTGATATCTCCGCATAAAAACTCCTTTTGGCGTTGATTGAAACTTTAAGTGTTTTGATTCTACATCTGGTTTGATTAAGTGCTACATATGTAAGATTACTGTTTACAAAAAATAAGGAATTACATTCCCTTATGGGCCAATTGTTCCTATATTTGCCATATTTCGGCAAACATGTAAATTAATTGGATATTGGTTTTTGAAATACGGGTTTCTCGCTTAACGCACTGTTGATATCTCCGCATAGAAACTCCTTTTGGCGTTGATTGAAACTTTAAGTGTTTTGATTCTAGATCAGGATTGACTAGTTGATGCATGTGCAAGTTTACTGTCTACAAGAAATAAAAAATTCTTGACCTAATAAGCTAATTATTCTAATTGTTTCATTCTTCTAAAAAGATTAACCAGTTTAACATTTTCGCGGCTAAAACTATCAAAATTACACAAAAACCCAATAATTCAAGCACACATATCTGAAACATGAGATTCACTTTTGTGAGAAATTCTTAAATTTTTTTAGCCGAATCTTACTCAATAGACATTCGTTTTACTATACCTCCACGCTAAGAAGCGATTATACACAGTTCACTTTTTATTGAAGTATTTGTCCTATACCTTTATCCTCTGTCAATACAGAAGAAACTGTGTTACTAATATTTTATACGTGTCGACTTATATAGCAATCATTAATCCAGATAAAATCGCCTAAAATAAGACTTGGAATAATCGAACAACCCATAGAGGCTGGTATCTGTTTCGTAATTATCTACACAGCTTTAAGAATGATACAAAATGCATAGAACCGTTTTTATTAATCCGTTAAAAAAGGATTGTCAAGTACATACATGCATACATATATATATAATGA
>NW_020439170.1:1137509-1139654 GCF_000699045.2 Agrilus planipennis | reverse complement strand
TGTTTTCATCATGTTCTTAAGTATCGTTTATTTCCAAAATATATATATATATATATATATATACATGTGTGTTTTCTTTTATGGTAGCGTTCTATTTTAAACTTGCATAGGCGAAATAACAAGTTCGCAAAAACGCCTACGTTATAACAAAGCAACTTTATAACAGTTTGTACAGAGTATGGCCTAAAAAGTCTTTTAAGGATGTATGCCTATTCTGATTCAATGTATGTGCGTTACATAATTTTTTTGAGTCGACGATTACAGTACCATGTATTTTTTTATAGTTATAATTATTTAACTATAATTAAAATTTTACAAAATATAAGATAAAGAGCACCATCATCATCATCATCATAAGGTTGTCAGTCCTAAGACTGGTTGGACACGTGCCTCCACTCTTTCCTATCCTGAGTTTAACTTCGCATTTCGCTAAAACTAGAACAGCCCACATCCTTAACTATTTGCGAACAGTAATCTAATCTAGGTCTACTTCTACCCCTCTTCTGTTTCTGCCTCTAATATGTCTCTGACTAGACCTTCATGCCTGAGAAGGTGCCCTACCAACCCATCTCGCCTATTTCTTTTTGACTTCCATAGAGTCCTCTGTTCTTCTATTCTTTCTAATATCTCTTCACATCTAACCTTCTGTATCCACGGTATCCTCATCATTCTCCTGTAACACCACATTTCGAACGCTTCTAACCTTTTCTTTTTCAAAACACTAACAGTTACATATTACAGAAATAGAAGCAGGAATAAAGGACAGAGGTAGACTTTACAGTTAGGAATATCTCACATGGTCCAGTTTTAGGGAAATGCAAATTATAATTGGGTGATTTTGGGAACAAACAATAAACAATAAAAAGATCTTTAATTTATTTTTTTTAGAGAAATTTAGTTTAAATTTAATAATAAAAGCTGGCAAACGATCTGGTGTACATTTTATGTTCACTTTCATAAAGCGATCGTTAAAACAATGAAACTAAAAATTGCGATTGTTTCACTAGGTCAGTGAAATAAATAGACGACTGGCTACAGTGCAGTAATTCTACTGTACGTATACGTGCTGCTGTTACAATCAGACACAAAAGGCTCGTTTCGCACATTGTGAACTACTTTAGTCTCTTGATGTGTTGATGAACCAATTTTACATTACAATAAAGGCGCTATTAGCTTGCTAAAAATAATCCAAGTAATATTAACTCAAGGATAGACGGCTAAGATAATGATTATAAATTGCAACATTAAAATTACTCTTAGAGAATAGACCGTGAGTATACAATAAGTAAACAATCTTTCATTGAATAAACATTAGATTAAAGAAGGATGTAAAACATAGACAAAATGAGGGGAGAGGAAGGGAGCAAGGCAACCCAGTCTCTTCTTAAATTGTGTAAAAAAAATGTTTTTCCCTTTTTGGTTAAAATTTAATATATAATTCTGTAATTAAACGCGTAAACATTCAAACTAGCCTGATGAGGTTGGCGTTAAGGCTGACGAAACTTTGCAAATAAGAATTTGACTGAAATACCAATACCATTTACCTATAAAAATTGTTACTGCTGTCACACCCTCGCCGGGAATTGAACTCGGGATCTTTGGCAGCAGCAACAATTTTTCCTTGATAACTTGAGGTAATTTATAGTCGATGAAAATTAAATGAATTTTTACATTAATATTTAAAATATTAAACAATATTGAGTTCCTTAAAGTGTTTCGTATAATAAAAAAATTAAAGCCAAATTACACCTACGTTCGCGCGTTTCTAATCTGTCAATCTTCTTCAGGGCTGCAAATAATTACAGGACGTAAATAAATATAATGTGTGCTTACTACTATAAAACACTATTAGATATGTACACATGTATGTATAAATAAACTAATAAATTGAATAAATCATTAGAAACAACGTGGTGAAACATCTAATTCACATTTAAAAAAAACATAATAATAAAAATTATTTTATAAATGCGTCAATAATTTAATAAAGTTTAAATAACGACGTGTATACCAAAGCATATAACTGCAGAGAGGTGAAATTTAAAAGTTAAGACAACCAAAGTTTAAAATGATATGCCACAATTTAAACTATTATGATAAATATATTCAAGTTTTATGTGCCTGTTAGTCTATTAACAGTTTACT
>NW_020439170.1:1109802-1137497 GCF_000699045.2 Agrilus planipennis | reverse complement strand
TTTTTTTTTTTTTTTTTAATAAAGCATATTTTAGAAATCAAAAACATATCTACAGATTACCATCTTGATCTAAATTTATTATACTGTTATTATATTAATTATATGCGTAAAATGTTCTTGTTGCTGTACAATAGGTTGTTAATAAGTGCAGTTAATAATTAATTTATTGAGAAAAACTCAAACAGGTTTCCCTTACTTTTTTACACCATGTGCATTCATCATTAATGTAAAATGGATCTGATTAATAATAAATTCAAATTCCAAAGTGCAAGTAAAAATGAATGTCGACTAGAAGACGTTTCCCACGAAAAGGATCGAAAAGAAACCGATGTAGAATATGTTATACCTGTGTATTCATGTGGAAAGCTAACAATTGAGTAACTTTTGCCCATGTTTTCTGTCACTGCTTGTACATAATCGCATTAATTATTTTTCACGCGAATCAAACTGTTTTTAAATTCCGTAGGCCTCTCTGGTTTGCTGTTGCGACACTGACATTGCAATTTCACAATCATTTACTATAAACTTATATTTGTTAATACGTTGTGAAACGAAGTGGATTGGAACTGGAAAACGACCAAATAAATAATCTTGCTACATATTTTTCGGAGTGTCAAATCAGATTATATTCACAAGAAAAGCTTCTTATGTCGATTAGAAACATATTAAAACTTGGTGGTATTTTCCAAAATTACACGTACATATTACTACTATAAAAGACAAAATCCACTAAACATAAGTTATTTCCAATTACAAGAAGGATTTCCTGAAAGGAAAAGGAATAAAAGCTTAGTATAGTACTTACTGGTCATTTAAACCAAAATGTTGTATATTTAATGGTAATAGCAACAAATACCCATAGAAAGGCAATACACAGTCTGTATTTGTACAATTTCATTTGTTCTTATCTATTTCCTGCTTCTCTAAAAATTATCCTAATCAAAATTTTTTGAACAAAGCGTAAGGTACATTTATATTTATATACAGCTGCTCTATTCCTACATATGAATTTTACAAACTTAACATTTTTATTCTTCTCGCTTTTCTGCTATTTTCATTCTCCGTAATATTTCTATCATCCTTTTTTTACCATCCTTTCCTAACATTTGACTTTCCCATTTCCTGTTATTCCACATCTCTAAAAAATGTGTTCGAGCGCAATTTATTTATTTGAAGAATATGATTGAACTGGTGAGGAATACATAGTGGGTCACAGCCTTATTATGTGTGCCAAGAGACTGTAGAAACGTTGAAATTTAATTCTCCAATCTCGGCACGAAACCACTTCTCAAGGTCACGTTTATAAAAGAAGATTCTACAGAAGTCGTATCGGAAGTTAGCAAACCGTGATGAGATTAAAGCGAAAAAAAAAAAAGAAAAAAACGCGAACTCAGCTCGCCAAACGAATGTAAGTATCAACTATACCTGTTAGAGAATTTGAACGTTCATGTGGATGACCAACGTTAGAAATATGTTGAATGAAGTAAATTATTATTAAAAAATGAAGGTGTCGTAAGCTCTTGGTGATACGTTTTCAAAAAACTACCGCAAATTACACGAAACACTTGAATATAATTACAAATAATTGAAAGGTTATTTTTAATTTTTTTATAAACAATTTTTAATACAATGCTTAGAAATTACTTGTCGTACCAAAGACACCAGTCTCGAGATTCTCAAAGCTCAAACCATTCTTGAAATATATTTGAAATTTTGAAAAGTTTGGTTTTTACATATACCTATAATAATCATAACGAAACCTATTATAAGGAAATAAGAGCAAATATACTGAAAATATTTAAATATTATATACCTTTCTATGAACTAATTTACAGCAAGTGATGGTTCTACAAGCTACAATTTTCGATTTCAATACTTTTTTGCCATAGCTTTGCAACCAAGTTTATACCTAAACATATTTACGCATACCTATCCGTAGAAAAACACCTACTAATTCAGTGGAAATATTTAACTGACCATATACTAAATAACCGGTTTTACTGTTAATGAAAATTCCAATCTTGCTGTATTTATATATGTACGTACCTACACATGTGTTACAGACAAACATAGACATTGTAGGTGTTTGTAGGAATGCAGATATATAAAATTGCAATTGATAAAGTAATTACACAAAATAATTCCAGTTGTTTTGTTTGACTTTCCCAATAACATGGTGGAACACAAATAAAAGTTTCTATACATTGCATAACTATAACTCTATTCCATCTGACGCTATATTTGCAAACAAATATACAAATGTGATAAATATATATGTGTTTAAACTCATCGTCAGACGGTTGATGATTTTCTTGGGTTTATTCAAACGATTACTTCACTATATTTGTGAATCATCGCTTGATGAACAACTAATAAGGAAAGAACACCAAAATCTGGGTTCTTCAAACGGATACAAATAAAACTACATATTAACATCTTTATAAACAGATTAATTTAAAAATGTATTGTAAATAAATAAACAAGTAAAGGGTAGGTACATTTGAATGTTGTTGAGGAATAATTAATTAATATACCCGAGATAAAAATGTTCAGTCTCTCAGAGTCTCTGAAAGCGAGATTCGAGTCTCCGTCTCTCATCGAGTCTCTCTGGTGTCGCTGAGTGAGACTGTCGAGAGACTGTCAAAAAAACTGTTTAGCGTCTCTGAACGAGAGACTCGAGTCGCTCATAGAGAGATCCTCATTTCGAATCCAGTCTCTGAAGGAGTGACTCGAATCTCTGAACGAGAGACTCGAATTTCTCAATAAGTGGTGTCCCGACAGGCATCATTAAAATTTTCAGCATATTTCAGAGATCCCAGTCTTTCTACGAGAGACTCGAGTCTCTCAATTTTTCAGTTTTATTCATTCAGTCTCTCTGTGAGAGACTCGAGTCTGTGAATTAACAATTTTATCGTTCTCTCATACAGAGACTGTGATAGATCCATAAAAACACCAGGGCAATAACTGAGAGACTGTGAAAGACTCTGGAGAGAGACTGAAAATTTTTGTTTAGGGTAAAGAATAATAGAAAAAAATCGGTTGTCTGTAAAGTCGGTTACGGTGGCATAGTAAATTAAGGTACTACTATAATTAAGTCACTTATTGTATATGTTACCGGAAATGTGTGAAATACGTCGTTGTATACAATTCCTAGGAAGTGTATATAATTCCTAAAATCGCCCAGAAATGTGTGAAATAGCAATCGGAAATTTATTACTGGCGATACTAAATAGGCATTAATACGGCAGGCTGTTTGAAGATGTAGCTGTATTCATTAGTGACATCATTGTTGGGTTAGGGAGATTTATGATAGACTGGAGTTTCTGTAATCGGAATTTCATACAATTCCTAGGAAATGTATACATTTCCCAGGATATATGTTTTTTAAAAAATTTGTGAAATATTCCTACCTAAATATAATTCCTAGATTTCATACATTTCCAGTAATATATACAAAATCTGCGTGGTTTATAAGTATCGTATTTATCTATAAGGACATCTAAAATAGACAAATTTTTGTTTTGTCCTTGTGTATGTCCTGTAAAACATTCACAAGTATTCAACTTAATAATTTGTTGTACAATTCCGAAGCATCTTTCAAACTGCCACTGATCTCCATACTTCGACACACTTCATAGTTTTTGGGTCAAATAAAATAAGTGTCCAAAGTAGCAACGCTTGGCCTGACAGGTGTATTAATTTTGCTATTACCTAAAATATGCGTGCTTTGACGGGCTCTAACTTCTTAATCGATTGTAGTACAGTGCTGAAATAAATGCACAGAATATTGAAGTATAGCGAAAACTTCTCTAGGACTTTCGATTCCATCAAAAAGATTCAAAAGCATAATTAAATAAGTACTCAATTGAGCTTTTTCGTCCTGCTGGATGGACGATGTACACTCTATCATTAAAATCGACAAACTTTCTAAAATAAAGTTAGAAGCTTTTAGTTTTTATAATCAAATCACGTATGAATAGTTGTATTCTTAATAGTTTTACATTAATTATCAAAGGATTAAAAAGTTTAGAATAATATGCTCTACTTATAGGATGCTTTTTTTAATAATATTCCTTAGGCGCTGGTTGCTTCGATTTCTCCTGTAAAAAATCCGGACAATGAATTATTTTAATTGTACGATTTGTCTGACATACAAAAATTGAGCTCATTTCTAAGGGCTAGAACTGTTTGTCGATACTTTTGAATTACTATAGACATAATGAGATTTTGAACGAAAGCTTTATAAAGTACAGATTTTGGAATCTTTAAACGTTTTATTCTTCTGCTTTACAGTTGTAACCTTAACCTACTTTCGGACAGGTACTTTTTTGGCCACCTGCTTTATCGACCACAAACCAATCGACTGCCTTTTTCTGCACGGTCCACTTGATTTTGAATATTACCTCAAACCAACAGTTCAAAGTGTCGGTTGCTCGATGAAATGATTCGGGTTAGCTATGCGCTTACCGTTGTTCAATCCACTTTAATTCTCACTGTAAACCAGCGTCGTCGCTGACCGTTTGCTTAACGTAAAAGACGCGGATTTGTTGATTCCTCTTTAACTCATATTAGGGTTGTTCAAAAAGCACTTGCAAGGAATAACATCTTGAGTAATAATGTTGGCAACATTTCTGAGCCGGTCACAATGTTATGCAAGTCAATTTGTAGATGATTTCATAACCTTCTGCGATCTATTTGATACGCCTCGCTATCGCTACAGATACTTCTAATTTTCCACCGATTGAAGTCATTTATTTTACAGTTTCTGAGTAACACAAAAGATAGTTATAGGCTAACAATAAGTAAATATCATCATGACCTAACATGCTGTAACTAAAAGTTAAAGTGTCAATAGCTCTTGTTTTAGTCATTGATACCCGAGATAAAAATATTCAGTCTCACAGAGTCTCTGAAAACGAGACTCGAGTCTCTGTCTCTCATCGAGTCTCTCTGGTGTCGCTGAGAGAGACTGTCAAAAAAGCTGTTTATCGTCTCTTTAGAGTCACTCATAGAGAGATCCTCATTTCGTAGCTAGTCTCGAAACGAGTGACTCGAATCTCTGAACGAGAGACTCGAATCTCTCAATAAATGGTGTCCCGATAGACATCATTAAAATTTTCTAAAATTTTTCAGTTTTATTCATTCGAATCTCTGAATTAACAATTTTATCGTTCGAGTCTCTCATACAGAGACTGCGAGAGATCCATAAAAACACCTAGGCACCTAGGCAATAACTGAGAGACTGTGAAAAACAGTGAGAGACGCTCTCAGAGACGTTAAAAGACTCTGAGGGACTGAAAATTTTTGTCTAGGGTATCTTCGGTAAAAATATTAACTTAAAAAAAAAGCAAGCTGTAATGTGTCCCAGGACATCTGGTACAAACGAAGTGTCTTACCCTATTCGACAAATATTACTTAATTATAAATTTTAATCTAGCGTATGCATTCCGTAAGTGACCTAAGGAATTTAGCGCTAGCNACTAATATATACATATTTATGTATATAAGTACCTGTGCTTTCTCTTCCTGTAAGGAACTATACGAAATGCTGTTAATTCGTCCTGCATTTATTTCTACCTGCTCGCCAAAGCTTTTGACTACTAATAAGTACATCACTTTTTTGCCATCGTAAATATTTTAGGAAGTAAAAAGCATCCTGTTTTTTAAGGATAAGGAATTCTTAGTAGATAATTTTTAAAATTTTACTATTTATGTACCTAGATTATCTTTTGTTTTTCTTTTTAACATATTTATGTATATAAGTACCTGTGCTTTCTCTTCCTGTAAGGAACTATACGAAATGCTGTTAATTCGTCCTGCATTTATTTCTACCTGCTCGCCAAAGCTTTTGACTACTAATAAGTACATCACTTTTTTGCCATCGTAAATATTTTAGGAAGTAAAAAGCATCCTGTTTTTTAAGGATAAGGAATTCTTAGTAGATAATTTTTAAAATTTTACTATTTATGTACCTAGATTATCTTTTGTTTTTCTTTTTAAAATGTTCAGTGATAAAAGTAATTAAGTAAATGAATCTACCGTTGTTTAGTTGTTGTGACGGTTTTACAGAATATACTACATAAAAAATGCTATATTCTCAATGCACTATTATAAAACGAATCAAACAACCATTAAATCTATTACATTGTGGAACATCTGAAATGATTAATTACACAATATGCTTTTCTTAGCTGTTTTAATTGTATTCCAAAGATGCCGTGTCTAAGTAACGAAATTGGAAATGTTTCTTTCAATAAGAGCAACGGTAAATGAATTGACTTTCAATTTAAAAAACAAAATAAACTTCGATCATAATAACTATAAGAAATATTAACAGCAATCTATCAACGACTATGAAATTCTGACGCCCTAAATGTTGTATCACTGTCACCACCAATAAATACAGATAATAATTTGATAAAGTTACAATTATTAACGCATAAAGCAACTTTTTTGTCTTCCTTGTTGATTTACTGCCTTGTCTCGCTTAGCAAGCCAGAAAATAAAAACAACATCTTAAGTGCCAAACGCGAATTATTAGAATGTTGTTACATACTCACTTATAACATAAGTATAGTAGGTACATGTACTCAATAACAACCCCTTTCGGTCTCTTTAATTAGTTAATTTAGTACTGACAACGGAAAAATTAATATTTTAGATTATCTGAAACTAACATCTCATAACTATTGTATAAGGTTTTAAAATTTATAAACTAAATCAGTGCATTTTAATGAAGTTGACTATATATTATTAAACACATATGATAATTGCATTATTAAAAGAAACTGTTACTGATACTTGATAAAGATTTGTTTTATTATGGTTTAATAGTTCTTTTATTTAAATAACTAAATACTTAAAGCAGTATGTACAAGGCAAGTGTTCTCTCCAATATTTTTTTTTTTATTTACATACTCAATTTTCGTATTTTATTAATAATTTTTTTTAAATTTTTCCTACCGTGGTATTTTAAAGTGCAAAACGACTTATGAATATGACTGATGATTTACTACATAAACAAAATTGGGTTAATCAGAGGATAAGAAAATATCCGGGATCCATCATCTCCATCTTGTGTAATAACCGCCAAGGTTTAATTTTACTAACATATAATTTCGTAGTCATTAGAAGTATACATATAATCACGTATACGACGCGATTAATTGGTTTCTTTAGAAATACAGGGTCATTACACGGAGGTGTACTTAATAAATAAAAATTGGTAGATGAATTAACGTTGAAGGCTTCTATAAGAGGAAGACACCTGTTTCAGTAACTCATTACATATATAAATAATACCCTATACAGTAAAAGTTCCTTATTCACGGTTTCCTTATTCGCGTTTTCATTATTCGCGGGTGAAAAAATTGCAACCCAGTTCCTGTATTTGCGGCTAAAATTTCATTATTCTCGAATGCAATCGGTAAACAGAAAAGGATTCTGTGTCATGTATTAAGGGAATTATCCTCAATAGACCGCTTGTGATTAGTGTGAATTTTTCCGAAAACATGGATTTCTATTCTAAACATATTGATTTAACGCTGCGAGATAAATATCTGATTCTTTTGTATGGTAACAGACAAAGGTTCACACTAACTCGGTACGTTTTTGGTTTTCAATAATATGGTCATTAAAAGCTTCTACAAGTGCTTAAAGTTGATGCTTCTTGTAGGACACGTATTTTCAATAGAAATTAAAAAATTAAGAAATGGCCTTCGCCAGGCTTTAGAAAAAAGCTTTATCTATCTTACTACAAAATTTCAAACCTGTGTTCGGAACATTAAACTCATGATATATAGAACCGATAAGCATGTTTTTACTCTACGGCGCATGTACTACTGAATCCCCTTAATGTGTGCCAAGGCGACTTTTATAAAAGATGTAAACGAGTAGACTAATTCAAATTTCAAAACAAGAAAAAATCACTAAATTTTTTAAACCCCTGTCTAAAAGTGATTATAACGATTAATTTTAATTGCGAATTTCTCAATAAATTGAATTTATTCTGATACATATTTATTTTATTTTGGAACCTTAAAACGTATCCCTTATGATTCTATACTAATTACCATTCCATATCCACGGTTTCTATATTCGCGGCAGATTTATGGAACGTATACTCCGCGAATNTAATTGCGAATTTCTCAATAAATTGAATTTATTCTGATACATATTTATTTTATTTTGGAACCTTAAAACGTATCCCTTATGATTCTATACTAATTACCATTCCATATCCACGGTTTCTATATTCGCGGCAGATTTATGGAACGTATACTCCGCGAATAAAGGGCTGTTACTGTAGGTACTACATACCGATGGGAATATATAAATTAAGATGGGTCCCCTTATTTTGCAATTTTATTTGTAAAATAAGACTTTTTTTTTGCAAATAAAGAAACATTTGAGTTTTGATAATGATTACCACTGTTTGAGTAACACATTCTTATACAAATCTTACAATAGTACGTACATTGGTTGTTAATTTTCTCGCATACAATATCATTTTTGTTCTGTTTCTACGATCTGACTGAATTGTTTCTTTAGTCAAAGATGCAAAATATTGACTACTTACATGTTGAAAATTTGTGACCTACAGACCTCGAATACCTTTTCTAAAACGGACTAAAACGGACGTTGTATGAAATTATACCAAGATATGTATCACACATTATGCACGTAGATAAATTCGTGGTTTCTTCTAAAGATAATTTAGTTGCATTACAAAATGACACAAAACAAAGAGTTGAATAATCATGTAGGTGGTCGTGGGTTTTACCGTAATTTTTCAGTGAAAGTTTTCTGAACAATTTACGATGCTTCTTTCCAGAAAAATGGATTGCAAAAGAAAGATTAACTAATCCGTCCTAAGCAACATTTCTTAATGTAATTTGGCAGATATCCTAGCTAATATTATAAATTCGAATTTTGTTTGTTTGTTACGATTTCACGTCTTAACTACTCAATCCATCACCAGGAAATTTTGTACACTCATTCTCAGTGATACAAAGAAGGACATAGGGTACCTTTCATCCAGAAAAACAATACAGTTCCAGAGGGATAGAAAAATTAATTTTATGTTCATTAAACCAAATAAAGTTTTATTAAATCCGAAAGCAATCCAAATTGCGCATTTATCAATCTATGCATCGTTTACTTTTGTCTGTTGAAATGAATACCTAACTATAATGGGATTCTAAAGATTTATTTGCTATAGTTATATCGTCTCTGGGATCGATACCACGTTTATCAATTATTACGACAAAAGAAAATAATTGTTGTGTTGTAATAATAAACAAACTTAAAAAGAAATCTAAATTGAAGTAATTCTAGTTAGCAAAGTGTAAGAATCAACGAGGCAAATCAATTTTAACTAACTGAATTAAAGGCACTAATGAAGTGAAACCACAAAAGCTGGTTTGCGAAAACAACGTACGCTACTATTTGCTTTTATATACGGTGGAAACCGCAGATGATTGAAAAATATTTATTCTAGAAAACGCCTCTTTTTCTAAAGAATGAAATTGTTTAGAGATGATAATTACCGTAATAAAAAATGGAATGATATGTAGGCAAGTACTTGAACAAAGTTTTACTGAAACACTTGAAACAGAGTTGAATGGTTTCTCGAAGAGTACAGTGAACAGTCCGACTTTCACTTCACATCAAGGAAGTTGAAGCCCTTTAATTATCATGCACTTGTGCTGGCCAATGGAAAACCCGTTGGCTGTTTCATTTTAACGCCAATTTAGCACAAAATTGTGCGCAAATACGACTAACAATCTCTTACCTTTGCATGTGTTACAAACGAGGTGGTTCTCTGGAAAACTGATGGTACAATCTGAAACAAAAGAGAAAATTTGGAAAATAAAACTAATCATATCGGACTTAACCAATATTTTAAACATGATTAGATGTTTTTTCATTATTGTGATCGGTCATGAACAAATTTTCAAATAATTTCTATTGTACCTATTTTTAGTATTTGTTGTTTAAGTATAAATAGAGTAATATTAACTTCATGGTTAGTAATTTATTAAAACCGCCAAGTGTGGATGCCAGTTTCGATCTTATTATCTCTCATCAGCACGCCATTGTCAGTTTCAACCAACCAATGGATAAATATTGTGATAAAAAGTATTATCATTTTGTACTTATGAAATCCGTATATTCAATCAAAACAAAACGTATAATACTGGTTCAACATAAATAATCGTTTACGTTTTCTCTGTGACGCAAGAATACAAAGCAATAATTGTGATGGCATTTTCAGACAGAAAAAATGTGATACGTGTGTCTAACCATCAATTCACATCGATGCGTATGAGCACTGCATAATTTATGTACGACCGACGCAATAATGTGAAAATTTTCGTTCCGGAGAACAATAACAGAATAAATAAATAAATAGAGAATCAATCATATCTATCTAATTCACGTACTGTTTTCAAGTAACTTTTACTTTTTTAATCGGGGATTTTGAATGTACAGTAATCGTCATCAAAAATGCCGACCTTAGTGTTACTCTGTATGCAAATGAATGTATGACATGATTCTGTCAAACACGACTACAAAGTCATGATATTTCAACCTTAATATAATAATTGTTAATGTTTATTTGTCCTGTAATAGAAATGAAAAGGACAGGGAGTAAAAATAAAAGTACTGGCTAAAATAATCTTGTTTTTTAATTCGTTTTTTAAATAAAAACGATAAATCGGTAAATTTATTTACTATTTTGTCAATGGGGAAGTTGAAATTAATAATAAAAACGTATTTATCGAGGCTTGATGCATTTCAGTATGATTGGTCAACCGTGAATCTCTCTTAGTATTAATGTTATAAAAAAAGCAATCTACATCATTTCTCGATAAGTAGGATACGTTTCTGACAACAACACAGTCTTCAACAACTTTCAAAGCAACTAAAAATCTGCACGAAAACATTAACTGCAACACAATAAATTATGCTCGAAGAATTGAAAGCATTTTTTTTAAATCACAAATCAGCAACAATAGATTAAAGTTTTTCTTCTTTATTCTCGAAGAAAAGGTTGACTGACTGATTTTCTGGGAGTGACTGAACGTTGAAGATCCCGCTGAGTTTCCCACAATAAAATTAATTAACAATAACGAAACTACTGGCAAGCAGTAAGATTAAGAATTATGAAATAAACGGATTTCGACAACAGAATTTTTGCCTTTCAAAGTATAAAGTTTCAGTGTTGTTCGATGCTGCTCGACTATAATAAGTATATAAAATGTACAACAGAACAGGACTCCCATTCTACAAAATTTATCTTGCATCAGTTGTGCGTCGTTTAGCGTGAAGAATTTCCGTGTATAAATTATTGGGCAATGCTCAACTGCAGCCATCATGCACTTTGTTACATGCGAGAAATCAAAAGGGTTTAAAATTCTGCTCTCTAAAATGGACTCTCTCCACTTCATTAAATATAGGCATGTATCGGTTTTTGAACATTGATATTTTTTATACGTAGAGGGAGGCTGCAGTTGTCATTTGCCGAATTTTGTGGGTCAAACGCAAAATTGAATTCTCTCATCTCTCTTTCGTCCAAATCAAACGCATTATCATTATCGACAAACACCAAACACTATAAGTGTATGTATGTTGAACTAATTTTACCGCTCCATAACAATGGTTCATAAAGACAGATTGTTGACCTCTCACGTTCCGCGTTGCCACCAATTTTATAACAATAGATCCAAGGTTTTGCCTAGACTCGATTCGTTACCTGGCATCAGCTTGGCACTTTTTGTGGCGTAACTCCAAACAATAAGTTGTACATTAAAACTAATCGTAAGTTACCACAGTGGGACAGGGCTATTCTCGCAACTACACCCACATACACAGCTATAGATAGGTTAACTTCATGAAAGGAATTGCACATAAAAAACGTAGTGTAATAGTGAACAATTTAAGTTCCACAAAGAAACCAGACTTCCGAGAAAGCTTCCTTGTTTTAGAATTTAAGCAACATAGAAAGTGATTTTTTTTAATTAGTTCGTTTTTCTGTATCATATGTATCTAGTTGTTCGCATTACTTCAAAGGATAAATTTTAAAAATTTTTGTAAAACGAGGATCTCACAGCGATCTACCATCCTTAGACAAAAATTTTCAGTATCTCTTCAGTCTCTCAGAGTCTTTCAGAGTCTCTGAGAGCATCTCTCACAGTCTTTCACAGTCTCTCAGTTATTGCCTAGGTGTTTTTATGGATCTCTCACAGCCTCTGTATGAGAGACACGAACGATAAAATTATTAATTCAGAGATTCGAGTCTCTCGTTCAGAGATTTGTCGGAAAAGAATGCCTGCTAAACAGCATTAGTAGTTTTTAAAATTTTATAATTGAAAATCTAAAGTATTATTGCTCCTATAAGTAGGTGCTTCCAAGGAAGTCACAATGTCAGACAATTTCAATAAAATGTAGTTGAAATTTGCATTGGCACAATTTTTATAAATGTGGATTTTAACCAAGAAGCAATAACCTCTATCCCTAGACAAAAATTTTCAGTCTATCCCCAGACTCTCAGAGTTTTTCAGCGTCTCTGAGAGCGTCTCTCACGGTTTTTCACAGTCTCTCAGTTATTGCCTAGGTGTTTTTATGGATCTCTCACAGCCTCTGTATGAGAGACTCGAATGATAAAATTGTTAATTCAGAGATTCGAGTCTCTCACAGAGAGACTGAATTAATAAAACTGAAAAATTGAGAGACTCGAGTCTCTCGTAGAAAGACTGGGATCTCTGAAATATGTTGAACTTAGAAAATTTTAACCATGTCTATCGAGACACCACTTATTGAGAGATTCGAGTCTCTCGTTCAAAGTTTCGAGTCTCTCGTTCAGAGACTGGATACGAAATGAGGATCTGTCTATAAGCGACTCGAGTCTCTCGTTCAGAGACGCTATACAGTTTCTTTGACAGTCCCTCTCAGCTATACCAGAGAGACTCGATGAGAGACAGAGACTCGAGTCTCGCTTTCAGAGACTCTGAGAGACTGAACTTTTTTATCTCTTGTGTAGATGCTTCGGCAAATGCATGAAATCTAAGAATTGTATAGAATGATAAAAAACAAAAAGGTTAATGGGTGATGGCTCAAAATATGATATGATTCTGTTCGTTACAAAGAATTATGTAAAGGTGGTTCGGCTTCAATTTCACGCACATTTCACGTATTGAAGGTAAATACCATCTCTTCTCATTCATCTCAGAAACGTGGTCATCATTTAAAAAATTCCAAGGTTAATCTTCTTCGGCTGTCGTTGTGGGAATGTCAATTTATTTATAAAAACCGGTAGACAATAAAAATGACGCTCCGAGTTGTTTACAATATCCATGTCATCACGAAAACCTCTTTTTGCTTTGCCATAACGTGCAGGAGTAAACAAAAATTTTATTGGGTATTAAAATACCATGACGTGATTACGTTATTGATATGTTGTTGGTATAGAATAGATGTGGGAATATTAGATGTAGTTACTTTTAATTAACTTTAGAGTATAAATAAATTAATACTCAAATTACGTACAATAACGCAGCTATTATATTCTCTAAAACGTCCAGGACCTTTCTAAAAAAAAGGCAATAGACAATTGGTCCCATAGCTAAAGCTTTTGTGAGTAGAAGATGAAACCCTCAGTGCATCATAGTAAATAATGGACACATTGTTTCAGATCCCGATTTCGAAGGGATGATAATTTATGGAACGGAAAAGCCTGTACCACCCCCAGAAGCATTAAGTATGCTTTCCGAAGATGAAAACCACGAAGTTGAATACGCACCCACCGATCCTACGATGATGTCGACTTCGACGTCCGGTAACGTCTCCGACGAACCGAAAGGTAGGGCTTTGAATTTCTCCGTCGAACCAGGGCAAGATAACAAAATTTCCAAGTCGACGACCAGCGGAAAGGTGAAAGATCTTAGCGACGTCAGTATGGATGATGAAGAGGAAGAAGGTGACCAGGAGAAAGTAACTGTCAGTTCACTTGAAAGGAATATGACCAGGCTCGGTACGTTTCTAAGTATAACAGGATTTACATTATCTACTAATGTTCGTCGACAGTACCATCGTAAAAAAAGCGATCGGGTACAATAAGCCATTTCCTCAATTGGGATGATAATTCTGTTAAAGTGCCTGCTGTGGTAAAATTTGCAATGGTGGAAAACGATTGAGAGGTTAGGGAGGGTGGTAGATTTAATCAACGATTTCAATGTCATGTCTCATATCAAATGATGCCAAATCGAAACAATATAAGGCCAAAGAACAAACCAATTACACACCAAAAAGAACATTGTTTTTGATTGATTTGCTATCATTAAGGTTGCTTTGTCAATCAGTCTGCTAAGTCACACGGACTGAACTCATTTCTGTCTGTCCATCTTGAAAAAGGTACGTGCTCACAGCGCTATAGAAGTAACGCTCATTTGGTAACTTCCATACAAAACAATAGTAATAGACATGTTTGAAATAAGACAATAAAAACAAGATGTCAAGCATCATACGGAATACACTTTTGTACACATTAAAAGGAAGAATGAACATCTCGCGAACACTTTGCTTAGAAATAATCAATTTTCTATTTTCTATTCCTTTGTAATTAAATAAAAATTATTTTCTACTCGTCAGATGGAAACATTTGTACTAAATAAGTAATAATAGGTAGGAAAAATTCCCCCCTTCACCGCCGGGGGATTCGATTTTTCCAGAGCTGCTAAATTAACATTTTGACCTTTTTCTGCCTGCCGTAGTAATCGAGCGAATATGCCACTGTCCAATGTGAGATATGATTGGAAAAACGATATTCAAATTTCATCGTCTATTTCTAAGAAATTTAACCCTGTATTCACGAAACTACCAGAAAAAAGTCTATACTAGTTTGAAGTTAGGTGTAAAAAATGTATTGTAAACATAAAACGCACGAGTTTTACAATAAAAGTCAGCTTAAATAGCACTTAAAGAAAATGAACTAATACCTATTCTAAAAAAAATAATTCGAAGTGGTCTGTATTCTGTCGAAACTGCCAGAAGCGGATCGCGATTTCGATCTTTTTGGATCTCATCAGCGCGTCGCAGGCAGCTCCGACAGAACACAGACCAACTTTTACCTGCTGTCTTAACAGTGCGTTTCAGAAAATACTACAAACGGCGCAGTAAACGCCATCTGTAGCACGATGCTACATTTTAGGATTACGTATGCACCAACAAGGTCCACTTGTGTGGATATCTACTTGCTGAAAACGAATCCCGGCGTAGCCAACCTCAACGTGATAAGCACGTTAGCTTAATCGAATAAAATAATTCGAACTTATTCTCTTATTACTTATTCTCTTCATATTCATTCTTTCTCCCATCAATTTTTAAATGTGAATAGGAAGATCTACCGACTTGTACTCATCAGTTCTATTACTTACTCCAACTCCAACAACGACTGTATGAAATCAATTTAATTTTTGTTCATTTAGAATATCAATATCTTTTACTTCTAACGAAACCGTGAACATTTTTTATGAGTAATCTAATGAGTCCTCCATCAACACCGTATTTATGTATAATCCCTAATTCGGTTGTTTCGGTTGATTTGGAAATATGGGAATATTCCAGATTTCAGTTACTTTTATATGCGGGGAAATGCATGGGATTTCTAAATAACGGTTTTGTTTCTTCAGAAAAATAAACTATTTGTGTAAAATACAGTTACAGAGCTGTATTGACTGTTGACTAAGCAACAAAAGCTCCTTGTTCTCGAAAAACGATTTACAGTTAAAAGCTCTCTCTCTCCACTCTCATAAATAGGTTTTTTTTCGTTAAAACGACGAAAATACTTACAACGCAAAATTCTAATTCTTACACGTTTTAGTACCTAAGCAAAATCAACAGAAGTTAATAACAGTTCTAGAATAGTAATATTAATCACAGCAATCAATCCTAAATCATTGATTTTCTCGCACTAATTTCTCGAAACGACTTTAAAGATTTTGACAAAATTGAGATAGTGTGTTATTGACTACAAATTCGACTAAATAGGGTTTCATTTTGAGGAAAAACTGCAAAAACCTGTTTTCATTTAGTTTTATTAGAAAATGTATTCGATCAATTTGGTCTCGTATAATTTGATATGAGCAATTCTCAAAGTAGAGGTTTTTGGGACCGAGAATTCGATGTAAAAAGTTCTATCTTTAGAAAAAATCGTTTATATACACTTTTATTAGAAAAAATTAGTCAATTGACTAGGCAGCAATCAATACCAATAAATTCCACAATTTTTTAACCATTGTAATATGATTTTTCGTCTAAATTTGATGCTAACCATAATAATAAAAACTTTCTTAGGTATCTGTATGCTGGGTGGATTAACGTATGAAAATGGCGAAAAATTAGAACACGCCTGTGACTCAGTTTGTACCTGTGCTAATGGGAAAATGGATTGCGTTGATAGATGTGTGCATCCTTATGTGAAAAAGGGGTCGAAACCAACGGATCCGCTGTGTACGGAAAAATCCAGCGACGATCCTTGCTGCAGCACATGGTTTTGTGCTTCTGATATAGGTAAATATACTTCATCATTGAAACTTTCTATTTTAATGACTTGTAATAAACAATAAACAGCGAAAGTCTAAAATCATATAAAACATCAAATAATTCAGATAACATACTGAAACATGAAACTTCAAAAAGGAATATCGCTCGAAGATCATATGAAAGAACATCCTACCCGTTAAGAAAGATTAAAACGAATGTCAAGTTTCTTTTAATAAAAGGACTTCGTTCTAATATTGATTTCAAATTTCTACATAAAGTTAACAATGTCAAATTAAATTTATGTGGAAACTTAGGAATAAGTAAAGCAATGACTTAATGATAACTTCGAAGGCAGCACTATCCTTTTAATAAATTTTAACCCTAAAATTCGCCCTTTTCAATAGTAACCCGAGATAAAAATGTTCAGTCTCTCAGAGTCTCTGAAAACGAGACTCGAGTCTCCGTGTCTCTCTGGTGTCGCTAAGAGAGACTATCAAAAAAACTGTTTAGCGTCTCTGAACGAGAGACTCGAGAGAGATTCTCATTTCAAGTTCAACATATTTCAGAGATCCCAGTCTTTCTACGAGAGACTCCAGTCTCTCAATTTGTCAGTTTTATTCATTCAGTCTCTCTGTGAGAGACTCGAATCTCTGAATTAACAATTTTATCTTTCGAGTCTCTCATACAGAGACTGTGAGAGATCAATAAAAACACCTAGGCAATAACTGAGAGACTGTGAGAGACGCTCTTAGAGACGCTTAAAGATTCTGAGAGACTGGAGAGAGACTGAAAATTTTTGTCGAGGGAATATACGTTGTATTACCTAACAATGTTGCTTGTCATCTGATGAAGCTACTAATTAACTAATAAATCATATTATGATTGAAAAGATTTGTTAAAGCCAATAACAATTGTATTATCACTGTTTAATTTAAGTCATTTATACCCAAATATAACGTAAATGTTGTACATAATTTCATATGCACTATTGCGATAATGTTACTTGACATCCCTTACAGAAACGGACCGAGCGGCATGGCCTAGTGGTCTAGACCATTGCTTAGCATTCGGGAGGACGCCGGTTCGATTCCGGGTCCGTCCGTCTGCCTTGGTCCAAGTTTTTCTGTGGTTTCCTTGGATCACTTAGGCAAATGCTGAGGCAGTAATATTTATTCCACAGATAATCTTTCATTCTCTTCTGTCTTCATTTCGTCCGTCTCAACTTTCTCACCCGAACCACCACCCACCCATTCCCACGATTCCTGAAAGCAGGCTGAAGAGGGCCTTCTGCCCTACCTTCCAGCATAGTCCGGAGGGACTGCCCGCCTAGCAGCATTACTGGCTGGTAGGAATGAAACACCCAAAAGTTTTTTTTTTTTACAGAAACGGAACCTTTCGAGATGTGTACTTACAAAAACAAAACCTACCAGAGATCTGAAAAGTTCGAAGATGGTTGCCAATCAGTGTGCCATTGTGAAGCTGCTGGAAAAGTCACTTGTAGACCTAGGTATTTATATCTTTAATAATAGCCATTCTTCTTCACGTGTGAGAAATGAAACACTCAAAAATATTTGCCAACTCATTCAATCATTACATAAAGCGAATAGATGTTCATATGATCTTGTCTAACCGACGTGGTTACTAAAGTTCACATGTTTCACTGACCATTTCAAGGTCGGATCATGTCGTTGGTTGTTACGCTTGACGTACCATCTTTACAACTCATTATTAGTACGAACTGACTTTGATCTCCTTCGCAATCTTCCAGATGTCCGGAAATGGAACACAAAACCACTGATCGTTGCGTAGAAGTTCCTGACCAATCAGATCCTTGCTGTAAAAAGCTCCTCTGCGATGTCACTCTAGATGATAACGAATCAGAGAAAGATGACAAATTTCACCCCAAAATACTAACGGCATCCCTCGTAAACAAGACGGCCATCAGAATTAAATTCAATTCTATCGTAGATGAAAACAATCTTCCGGAAGTACAACTTAGTACTGACAAGATGTCTTGGAAAACATATAAATTAAAACCTGAAGGACTCCTATCAGGATTCCAAGAAGATCCCAAATATGTTAAGATACACGGCTCCAGTGAAATTGTTGAAATAACGAAAACAGAGAACAGCGAAGATGCCGAAGCAAGTGGAGGTCACCAATCGTGCGAATATAAAGGAAAAATGTACAAATTAAACGAAGAATTCAACGACAACTGCACATCTTTTTGCGTGTGCAAAAATTCTGGTGTACATTGCTTGAAAATTGAATGTCCGACATACTTTGGAGTAGACGTTTTGGATCCTACTTGCGTAGAATGGCAAACTGTTCCTGAGGACTTCGTACCATCACCGCCAAACTGTTGTCCAAAAGAAGTTAGATGCAAAAACAACGGATCATGTTCATACGCTGGTGAAATTTACACTAATTGGCAAGAAATTCCGTCTAACGTAACAGGTTGTGAAAAGAAGTGTTACTGCGAGATGGGAAAAATCGAATGCCAGAATATATGTCCACCAGTAACAGCTTTTCCTCCAGCTAACATTGGTTGCCCTCAACATGAAGCAACCTTAAGCCATTTAGCAGGTGACGATTGCTGTATGTATTGGATTTGTAATTCTACAACGACCAACAGCGTTTTTACAGGCAAGTCTTTATTACCCTTTGGTATTTTGGCATCCCTTCCTCCAACTAACCTGATATTATCTCTTATGGGTGTATTATATTATTATTATTATTATTATTATAGTAGGAGTTGACTGGAATTGTGGATTGACCTTTCATTTCATTCTTCTGTATATAAATACTTTCGGCTGGCTTTGTAAATGCAATATTAGGTTTGAGGGGTTTTCGGTTATTCATTTTGAGAAAATTTCCTTTCAGGACCTGAAGGCGATAAAGAGAACGCAACCAAAGGAGTTGCAACGGATTCTACTTTTGGAGGACCAGTTAATATCTGGCCTGCAAAACAACCCTCGAAAACATCCGGACCCCTCCTTATCTATGCCAATAAAAACACAGACAAAGACCCCGTATTCGGTATTCACGTGCCTAATATTAAAAAAGAAGAAAACTATTATTTTGAGAAAAACTCCTCACACAAAAACCCCAACAATATCACAAAACCGTTTACCAAAAACACATCAACGTTTCTTGGGCCGTTTAGTCCAAATTATAAAACCGACGTCAGTAATACGAAACAAACCAAAGTTTCTGGCGGTAAATATAATAAACCTGGTAAAGATTCAGGCGCAGATGTAAACGAATCTAAGACAAAACGCCCGCCTTTTGATAACACCAAGTATTCGAAAGTTCCAAAACACCCTTCCACGAATCAAACAGAATTTTATGCGACCGAACAATATCCTCAAATACCTCACGCATCCGGTCAATCAGATGAAATTTTGCAAATAATAAATCAGCACCCCGAATTAGCTAACTATCCGCCGGGGTCCGTGTTCGAAATTCACAGCGTACCAGTCGATCCGTCGCAGAAACCCAATCGTCCACAATACGCTAATCCAAACATACTCGTACCATCCACTAACGACCATCCTCTTGTACCGTTCGTAATCAATCAAAATCCACAAGTCGTACCAAGCCATGGTATCGATCTTGATCAACTCTTGCAGCACATTCACAGAGCACCTACGCAACCAAACTACATCCAATATCCCACTCATTCATCCAATGGCATTATCATTCCAAACGGACAAAATTTACCCATTCCATCTCAACTTAACAAAACGATATCAGGTTGGTTGCGAGATTGACCCAAAACATACGGAATGAATATTTACTAGCACTGCTTTCAGGTGGCCAGATATTTTCAGGATTCCCAAACATACCACCTAACGGTATGCATCGCAACCAAGACGAAATTGTGGTCCATTCGGTCGAAGCTGTAGACGCCCATACCATTCGATTAGAATTTTCAGTACCACCCATCATTGTAGGTTTACATGGCCAAGTTGAAGTGCGCTATACATCAAAATTGTAAGTCTAAAAACGGGTACGAAATTATCAATAAACTAACACCACTCATGTTAAAGAAGTGACCAACTAGATGACTGGAATCTTCAAGTATTTACTCCCCCTGACGAGTACATTTCAACGCCACAAATGGAATTCGATCTTCTTGGGCTTGAAGCTGACACAGAGTACAAGATCAAAATCACGGTAATCCTTCGGGGTCTTCATAACACTCCTACCAGTGAGGTATATAATGTCCGCACACCAAAAGAAACAGGAGCATCTCTCCCACCAATGATTCCCATAGACCCTAAACTTGAAATAACAGACGTAAATTCCACATGGGTTACCGTAATCTGGCGCAAATTTGCTGACCAAGAGTTGCAACTCATCGATGGTATTCAACTCAGATACAAAGAGATCGATGGCAAAATATACCAAGCAACCCCTCTCATACATAGGATGGTCACTACCTACACTTTAGATCATCTAAAACCCAATACCAAATATGAAGTGGGGATATTTTTCATCCCATTTGAAGGTCAGACGTCTGAACTCCACTACGAGCATATGTTACATTTTACAACAGCAAATGAAGTTGATACGTATGGTTTTAATGTGACTCTGGAAATTACGAATATTAAAGCTACCAGTGTTGAAATAACGTGGTATGGAGTGCCGTATCCCCAAGATAAGTACGTTAACATTTACAGAGCAATTTATCAAACTCCTTCGGGAAAAGGGGACTTTAGCACGTTTAAAATTGCCAAACGGGACTCAACACCCAAAACCATTATCAAAGACCTTAACCCAAGAACCAAATACAGGCTGTGGTTGGAAGTTTATTTGACTAATGGAAAAATCAAGACGAGTAACGTGAAGGATTTCACAACCAAATCCAGTCCATATCCGCCTAAACCGTCTCAAATCGTAGCGGGAGGTAAGTACATAGAAATAAGTTAATTTGTAGTAATATATGAAATGCTAAAATATCTGTACCCATATTGCTAATAAAATATACCTACCTAAAGCCGGAAATAAACCTGCGGACGTTGCCATCCGTTTACAACGTTGAGGATATGAAATTAAACTCGATGATAGTACTTTCGACCGGTCCCGTTAGCTTTAAGGATAATATAGCAAATAATTTTAATAACATTCCAAAACGTTATGCACGTTCATACTAATGGCCTAGTATTATTTGTTACAGAGTTTTCATTTTCAATGTTTAAATAACATTTAAATTTAATGTCATGTTCCTAGATAGATAATAACACAATTGGATTTACTTCTAATGCTATCTTCATGTTCTTTGATATTTATTTTCAGACCCTGACAACTTTGTTCAACGTTTATCGCATCAAGTTCTTTACAATTTACGTAATTGATATAGGTACTGAGCTATTGTCTAGTATTTATTTTTAACTAAGAGCTAAACTATTTTCTTTGCTATTCCTATGGTTAATTTGACATTTGGATTTTGAAGTCGTTTCTTGTTTATTCATTACAAAGTTTACAGAATTCAGTAACAATTAAGACAAACAAATCATACGTAATCAAGTTACAATGACTATTATATGACCCAACCATAATGCATTGGACAAAGTGATCGAACTTTGAATTTAGGAACCAAAGAACAGGAATGAAGTATCAAAACTAAGGTCAAGTGTACTGCCATCTACGAATATTGCGTTAAATTCAATAGTCAATATTCAATTCATATAATCGGTAACAAAACGTCAAAAACATAACATTTCTGCTTTTAATAACAAAAAGAAACTAAATCAACTTGAAGTAAATGTTATAAATATCCTACCCATTCTAAAAACTTATTTTGGCAGCGTCAAGATTACCAGAATAGTACAACGATAAAAAGACTAAACTTAATAGTAAGAACAAAGGCTTTCACGGCCGGAATCAACGGTCATAATTATACTAAACCCAAATTATATTATTATATAAAAAATGGCGCTAGGTATTTAGTTTTAAATAAATTACGTTGAAACTGCCCTGGCGTTTTTTTTTATGAGTGCATGTTAAGATATTCTTTGTTTCAGAATTATTCGATGCGGAAATGTCGAAACAAAACAAAAGCGACTATTATGGTGCTTTAGTGGTGGTTGCAATCATAGCAGCCCTGGCTATCGTTAGTACGGTGGTGCTATTGATGGTGTTGTTCAAGAGACACAGTCAGAAGAAGGCTGCGATTACAGCCCCCTCGCAGAGGGTGAGTCAATCGGCGTATGACAATCCCACGTACAAGGTAGAAATACAACAAGAAACGATGGGTATGTCAACAATCAAATAAAAGTAAAACGAAAGAAAATGTGTGCGGAAACACTAACACTGAAGTTGTTTCAGACTTATGAGACCTGTAGTATATTTAAGGACATGAAAACTGTATATAGTACGAATATGATTAAATAATTAATTAATGTTAAGTTTATTCATAACATGCCTACAGATAGTTTGTAACAGTATTGTAACATAGTTATATTATAAGTGGAAATTGCTGTAACTTGTAATAAATTTTGTTACTGTTTTATAACTAACTGTTTTCCTTTCGATGATTGAAAAAAAAAATAATAATATTCTCAGTTGTATTCAGCTAATTCATCAAAACTTCTTTAAAGTCAAAAATACAAAAATATTTCTTTTCTTTATAGTATTAACATTAACAACAAAATATAAGCCGTTGTGATTTAATGAAAACCCCTATACACACTTTCCTAACAATTGAAATTGAAATTTAATACAACAATTCCAGCGCGCTTTATTTTTTGAAAAGGAAAATGTGTCCGATAAATTAATGAAAGCATTCAGTACGAAGCTTTATCATTAATTTTGTAAATTAACGAACCTATTGCATGCTTTTTGCGACCGTATCATTAGAGTCAATTATAGGATTAAATTAGAGCACTTATGTACCTATACTGCAATAAGTGCCTTCGTACACGAGATACGAATTTTCGCCGTAAACCGATCCGGCGATTCGACGCCATTCATGCTAAAGCATTTGTACCTATATCATAGGAATTCGTGCCGTTCGCCGGGGAAAAAACGATTGTATATTGAAGAATGATAATTGCGATCCACAAAGGTACAGTACAACTGCAGGAATAGATATAAAGGGGCAAAAGATTAGTATGCTTAGATTTGCAGATGATATAGCAGCATTAGCATCTAGCAAGGAGGAGTTAGAGATAGTTTTAATTACAATGGAAGCGGTATCGACAAAACAGTACTGTATGAAAATAAATAAAACTAAAACAAAAATACTGGTATGCAAAAGAAGAAAAAGTAGGGAAAGAGCGAATATAAAGATAGGACACGAAAAATTAGAAGAAGTGACTGATTTTAGGTATCTAGGAACTCAGATAAGTCAGGAGGAAGGAGTAGTAGGGATATAAAGCAGATGATAGCGCAAAGTCGTGTTGCCTTCAATAAAAAGAAGTCACTTCTATGCTCGCGAACGGTTGATTTAGAAATACGAAAAAGATTGTTAAAGGTGTATGTCTGGAGCGTGGCGCTGTACGGGTGCAAAACATAGACAGCTGGCGCGGCGCAAAAGAAAAGGTTAGAAGTGTAGTAAAATGTGATGTTACAGGCGAATAATGAGGATACCGTGGATAGAAAAGATTAGAAATGAAGAGGTATTTGAAAAAATACGAGAACAGAGGACTCTACGGAAGTCAATAAGAAATAAGTGAGATAGGTTAGTAAGTAGGACACCTTGTCAGGCATGCGGGTGTAGTTAGAGACATATTAGATGCAGAAACAAGAATTAGGAGAGGTAGAGGTATTCCTAGATTGGATTATCTTGTATCGGACGTGCAGAAACCACTATTCAGTGGTCAAGACGATTTGTTTTGGGGTAAATTGGCTACGATATATAGCTGGAACGGCGTGTAGTCGGAATAACGCCGTATACATTCTACAGTGTAATCCACTATCCGGCTAAACAGTGAGACCAGCTTATTTAGACAAAAATTCGTATCATGTACAAAGGAGTTAAAAGTCTTCAAAAATAGCAGTTGCTTAATGTATTCTACTGCTTTTCATGTGATATTTGCATATCGAACGCTGTTAGTGGGTTACCAAGACGACTAAAACAACCTGTTTGAACACAAACAAAATATTGCAGTATTATCAAGCAATATCTAGAGTGACTAAACATCACAACGAGAATTAAAAATTAAATAACTACCTTTTAAAATGGGCTCAGAGGACAGCGTGTGGATTTTTGACTCCCTAGTGGGTTTCTTAAATGGCCCCGTTTGGCAGGGGCCAATACAAACATTTATTGAAGAAAATTGTCACGGTAAGATTCTACTTATAACTATACCTGCTTTCCGCTTATTTTCATAGAATTAGAACGAAGAAAATTTACTCCAAAGTTATAAAAAAGTTTAGTTATAGGTAAAAAGGGTAAAAAAATAAAATTACGTATTAGGTACCCGTACATTTTATAAATATGGCCCCTTGAATGTTTTCACAAATTAATATTAATCAATGTTTCGTATCATCGAAATTATTTTCTGAAAGACTTTGTTATCCTAGCGTGGTGTACTTTTTAGCTTTTGAAACTCATATGGTTCATGACCAATCCCATAAAAAATTATTTGAAGAATACCGTAACTTGGTAAATATTTCAGTAATAATGTAAAATTTACTTTAAGAACATTATCCTCTTGTAGGTCGATTTAATGTTAGGTAGTTATATGGACGATATTGGAATAACACCTCAACAGTTTGAAGATGCATGTAATTTACAGCATAATCAAGGATTAGCACAACATTTTGATTACGTATGTTATTTGTATATGTATTTTTAAAACCAATTAACCAAAGGAATTATAAACATTGATTATAATAATACATATTAATACATATAATTAAAACACAAATATGATTTAAAGCATTTTAATAATTTTAGAATTTTAATAATTCCTGACTTCAAATTCTGAAAAGTTTGAGATGATCCAAAGGATAAATTAAAACCGACAGAGATTGAAGATTTTTCTCTCAGTTGTTAGACTACCTTATGAGTGTATAACAACTAAGACTGAAACGTTGGCCGTTGTTTTTTGATAAATGAATAACCTTAATTTCTGTCGGCTTTGATTAAATATTACGGAAAGAATAAAGAATAGAATTTTTGAGATGAATTCAAAGTTCTTTTTACTAAAATTACAGGCAGTTTTTGAGCAAATTTGGGCTGCAAACGACTTTGAACTGTTCAAACGAATGATGATCCAAAGAAACTTAGAAATACAACTACAAACTTTGCAATTAATGAGTCAAAATGTAAAAGATTCTTCTGAAAATGAATCTCCAGAAACACCAAGTGTAACAACGTCTACCGACAAAGCACAGCCACAAGAAGGAAAGCCGAAACTCAAACAAAAAATGTAACCGCCTTATAAATGTATTTTGAATCGTAAGTTAATATCTCCATTTATTTTTATGTTTTCTAAAAGGAAATTATTGCCCGAAAAAATTGAACTTCCACCATTAAAACTTTACGAAGAAAAGGGGATGCTGGAGGATGACTTGTTTGAACAAGCTTCTTCTCATGAAGGTAAATCTTTTATTGAAAGTACCTTTTGTAGTAAATTAATATCGGAAATTACAGAAGATAAAAACAAAGATGAAAATAAAATAGAAGAACTCGAAAACGAAATAAAGTCACTAACAACTACAACACAGAAAAATAAGGTTTGTATATAAATTAAAACAAATAAAAGACGCTTTCTGAAATTAATATCTTGTGCAAAACAATGTTATCTTAATTATTTTAACAATAATTTGATGCAGTTTTTACGATGTTGCGAGAAATATTTAAGGAACTACTGCATTTGCTTAATTGCTTACGGCCTAATTAGCAAATTGAACAAAATCCAATAAGTTTTGTTTTGCTTTAAAAGGTAAGTAGTGCTGAAATTCGGAAACGTCAAGAATATTTAAGAGCCCAGAGAGATAAATTGGTGGCCCTGAAGAAAGCCGAAAGAAAAAAGAAATTATCAAATGAAAACCAGGAGGATCCGAAGAAGACTGGTGGAAGACCGAAATCTGCAAGAGCCGCAGAATCGTTATTAACTGGATCAGATATCCAAGAAGTGGAACAGCAACTAAAAATACGAAAACATTTGGCAGAAAGATTGAGAACAGAGTTAATAAATAATAAAGAATAGTCATTTACTGTTTATTTAAACATATATTTACGCTATTTAACATAAATATACATCGAAATCTATAAAATTCGTTAATTGCAAATTAATTAATGTTACTGTTATTGCTGTTGTTAGGTGTCAGAATGTAAAATGTATTATAAGCGCAAAAAGTTGAAAAATAAATGTTCACAGTTTCTGGCATTTGTTTTAGTTAATTATTAGTTTTTTAAATCAAAGATGCCTTCCCTTTGGTGAATAATTGAAAATGTAAAAGGTTACAAAAACGTAGCCAGGTTTCTTTTGTATGGCATAAGAGTGGGTTACACCGTTACATGTTTTAGACTCCATATACCCCAAAACCCCTTAATCAATTTTGGGCATCATTTATCTGTTAATTAGAAAGTTTCGATAGAATGAATGAAGAAAAAGTTGACGATTCCAATTCTTTAGTAACAGCTCATTAGCATTCTCGTTTCTACATCTTCCTCATACATAGGTAATTAATTTTTCGATATATAAAAAACAAAATTTACAACAAAATGCAGTTTTGATTAAAACCTTTCTGAAATGAAATAACCTCAATGAACGATGATCCAAAATTTACTTCAATTAACGAAAGGTTTAGAATTAAATGTATTGTACAAATATACCTAATTACAAATTTATTTTTATATGTTTAATTAGAAATATTCATTTCACAACAAAAATAAATTAACAAAAACCTATTAAAATTTTGTCTGGAGTATTGATTTTCTTAAGATTTCATAAGTTAATTAAATACCTGATAAGGTCACAACAATAAAAATTACGTGAATATTAGTAATCAATAACTAAATATTTTTTTAGCAGCTTCAAATACAAATGTGTACGGCTTTACTACCAAATGTTACAAGAAAATATATTTAATAATATAGTAACTAATTTTTTCTACGTAATATTTTATGCTTTATTGAGGATAATACCTATTAACTTTCTTTGTAGTTATACGAGGGTGGATTGATAAGT
>NW_020439170.1:1060507-1108695 GCF_000699045.2 Agrilus planipennis | reverse complement strand
AGGAGATCGGGCTGAAACTATAGCTACAAGCTATCCAAGGATGGTACTATAGAATGTCACCTCAAGGTAGGCCTAGTGGCGTCATCTCTTGGTTAGGCCGGAAACTTATCAATCCACCCTCGTATTAATAGATAAATATTTGCTTTGGATCGGGCTGCCTTTATAAATGTAACGAACTATAATTCAATTTTTTGTAAAAATTAAAATTTAACATAACAACATCCCTAACTGCAGCACATTGATAAAATATAATTTAAAGAAAAAAATTCATCAATCCCCTTTATTGAATCTGGAAATATAGTTCAATTATAGCCTCTGTTTTAAATTGTCCCGGCGCCTCCACCAAAATTTTTTATCAATTTGTTTAGTTAATGGTTACATTTCTGTATTTTTATGACCATCTTATTGTCGACATTAAACCGATTGTTTACAATAGAAATTAACTGAACATTCTTAATCTGTAACTAAATATTTTTTGACAATTCCAAATATTTGTGTGAGTTTCCAGTAGTTAGAAACATTACTAATTTATTAATTATTTCTACGTAATTTTTGGTAATTTGTTCAAGAACAGTATTGAATTTCATGTACTAAAGCTATTTAATTGAGAAAATCATTTTATAACTTTCTTTACAGTTTCTTTATTAGGGTTGTAATATTTGGTGTATGTTGGGTCCTCTATACATTATACCACAAATTATAGTTTAATATATAGTAAAAAATATACAAATTTACATCACCAATTGTATCTACATGCAAAAACTATAATTTAAAGACGAAAATTCATCAACCTACGTCAATGAAATCAGAATTATAACTTAATTATAGCCTTTATCTAAAAGTGTCCCGGCGCCTCCACCAAAATTTTATCTAAAATTATATTAATTGCTAACATATTTGTGTCTTACCTTCGACAACTAAACGATAGTTTGCAAGATTAGCAGCCTACAATGACCACCATCAATATTAAATTTGATCTTGCAAACAAACTCGCAAAAAACACAATACATTTAATTAAAAGAGCCGATGCTCAAATTTTGTAATCTTTACTGGTTGTACAATTACATTAGTTAATAAAAGAACTGAACGTTTTGAGTCAGTGTACGAGTTTCTTTGCGCAAAAAGGATAATAAATTAATATTAAACAGCATTTTACTGTGTAAATTACACAATGATACACTTAACGTTATCAGCAATTATTAAAATTTGTATCGAAAATTTTGGTGAAGGTGCCGGGATATTTTAGGACAGACTATAATTAATCTATAATTTTGGTTTCATTGATGAATCTGATAGATTGATGAGTTTTCATCCCTAAATGTTATTTGTGCATATAGATGCAGTTGAACATGTTAATTTACATCTTTGTTTTTACAATAAAATTTACTACAAATTATAGTATATATAGACAACCCAACATACAGCAAATACTACTACTCTTATAAAAAGGGAAAATAATTGAAAAAAATTGATAAATTAGTACATATAGATGCGTAGCTGTCATTCTGTCTGTATATTAAATTTCAGCAAAGCATTTTGATTTATTAAAAAGTGAGAAATAATTTAAAAAAAAAGACGTTTACTTTTGCAAAACTTTTTGCTTTCAATTTATATTAAACAAGTTATAAATAGCAGCAGGACCCGACTGCCGTCTGTCTATCGCTTGTTAACCACTTCTTATTGGCAAGTAAATCTTGGTAGGTACTATTATTGTGAAAAAAGATAAACCAAAAACATTTTAAATAATTTATTTTAATCAGTTGATATAATGTTACTGTAAAAGAAAAAGAAATAAAGAAATATACATGAATACAGATAAAAATATGTAAATTAATTTACGACATCCAACTGGTTTTCTCGAGGGTAATTAACGAGCTTTTGATAGGGTTTTTAAGTCAGCAATACACTTATTAATGTTTGCTTTTTCCTGATCTGGTGTAATAGAGGCAAGAACCTTTCTAACCACGTAATCCACAAGGTTCTTATGATGAACTTGGCGCTCTGCAGTAATCCTTGCAACCTGATAATCAAGTCGTTTCTTGACTGTTTCATAAACACTGAAAAGCCTTGCACGATAGGCAGCTTCCAATTGTAAAGCCACATTCTGCTTCTTGGCTTCTGTTAGAAGTAACTGACCCTCTGCACTTTTTTGTAAATTCTTCTCATCTTCAATTTGCTCTGCAAGAATTTTTTTTTCTTCTTCTCTACCAGAATTCCAGGCTTTCTCGTATTCCTGTCATGAAAAGAGTTTTTAGAAAATTTTGTAACAAATAATTATTCATTTTAAACATACATCAATTTCTTTGTCCAAATACTTAGCCAATGGTGGACCAAGTTTCTTAACACCCACAATACAGAAGATAAGCAAAGACAACCCAGTGTAATATTCATGTTCCATTACATATATTTCTTTACTAATTAAGTATGTTGATAAGGTGGTTGCAAAGACATAAGGGCCAGTGACGCCTGTCTTTTTATAGAAAAACTGGAACCATTCTTCAGGAACAAAACCAAGTCGCACTTTACCAGGTTCTTGCCTGACCTTAAAGTTAATAACATATGTATTTGATCACTGTAATGAAGAACAAAAGGCAAATAGCACATTTATGAACACTAATGAGTTCAAAATGAATTCTTATTGGTTTCATAAAAATAAAAGAACGTCACAAGGGTTAAACTATTTAACTTACAGGTCGTGGAAATTGTGAACCTCCAGATGATGGACTAACTGCAGAAGCTGAACTTACTGGAGTAGTTGTTGTTGTCCTAGCAGCAAAAGCCAAGAGAGCCTTTGCTTGCTGATCTATTAAGAAAGAAAAGTTGGTTGATTATGTAAAAGATTAAAACAAATGAATATGAATATAATTGAGGTTATGTATGTTCACATTAATCATTTTAAAATACGAAAATAAGTATACTTACTTGTTAAAATTGCACCACGAGATAGCATCATAATGATATATTTTTGAAGAAAGCTTCTACAATTAATCCCACTAATTTAAAAGAGCTCAAAAATCTCCGCTAATTCCGAATTTTCACATCCAGATTGAGAGTTGCCTATACGGATTACATAAGAGACCCCCACTCACAGGAGCGAATAACTATTTATTTCGTAAAATACTACTTAATATTTTTAATATTGACTCCTCACGAACGATTATTATTTAATTTAGATATTTTTCTGCATTATTCAATTATCCGATTCGTTTTTGCAACAAAGGAACAATGTACATAAATAGGAATTCATTTTTTTATTCGCCTCTGTAAGGTTATCATCAAAGCAACCTATGAACACGTAGTGTGGTTTTAGCATTTAACAGAAGGTGGCGCCACTGCTTCCTTTTGCTTAATTTTTCAAAAAGTAAGGGGAAGTACCGACAATAATAGGTACTGAACACCGAAGAGACTGAAAAGACTACAGAAAACTTAAATAACAACATAAAAACTGAGTGTACTTGTTAAAAAAAATGTTTTAATCTTTCAGAAATATTTTTTACGTTCACTTTTGTGTTTTCATTTAGATTTTATTTATATTTAAAAGTTTTTAATTCATAATGAAAAGTACCTTTCCTAAAAAGCACAAAACGTTATTATAACATACAAAATGGACTTGCAAACAGAAAACGCATTTTAATAAAGGAATAAATAAAAGCAAGAAGCCGAAATCTTTAAGCGAAGCGCTTTTGTTTATCTTTATATTTATTAAAATGGTTCAGCCGGTTTATTGGTAAATACATTGATTCGTATAAACGATACTATAAACTTGAAACCGCTAAAGTCATCAACAATTTTTAATTACGAAAATCTGCATTTTGAAAATAATATTGGCTCGCGTACAGTCTTAAATAATCTCAAGGTAATAATTAGGTATGTTGCCTGTAATTTCCTAAGAAAATTGCGTAATTAAAAAAAAAAATTGCTATGTATTGGTTTTGAAACATAACTTACAATTTCTTCGTTGAAGAAACATAAAAAATATGTTGGCGCCTTACTGATCAGCAATTAAGTTATAAATAGCAGCAGGACCCGACTGCCGTCTGTCTATCGCTTGTTAACCACTTCTTATTGGCAAGTAAATCTTGGTCGAGAGGTATAAAATCTCGCAAGGAATTTTATATGTACCAGAGGTATCGTCTGATATATAGAAATCGTTTTCGATTTTGCAGACAATAATGCCTAACATCAAAATTTATTAGATAACGACACCATGTCTGCAAAATTTGACCACAAGTAACTTAATCACAAAAAAAAATAGAACCTAAATACAAATTTTCATTAAAACTTGACTGCAACTGTAAATTATACAAAATTTATTACAACTGTGAAGTTATTGTTTACAAAATATTTTTCCTTATCAACAAAATAAAATCAAAAACAATACTACTTTTGTTTTCATCCCATTATATCACCACTCGAAATTCAAGGAAATTCATTTAATCCCAAGTCATACAATTAGTTATTTAACTTAAAATCCATTTTACAAAATAATATTATTTCACCCCATGTTGTACATTACATATTAACATAAATCGATCCTTCATCCTGAAATTCATTTGTTAATTTAAACTTAGCTGTACGTGGTTCCTTTAACTTCCATTTTTATCCTTCCTCACATCCCCTATTTTATTTCATTTAATCTGGCTTTGTTTCCTTTCTTTACAATTTCCTTAATTAGGATCAGCCCCCAATCCTTCTCGTTCATTAAATTTCTAAATTCATCCAGAGATTTACACATCACCCTCCTGACATATGCTTTAGCGATTCATCTTCCCTTTCACAAATTCTACATCTCGGCTGCTCCACTTTCGTCCAAAATTTGCACCCCTTACTTTTATTTCCCATTCGCAACGTGTGTATCCCTTCCTTCTCTTAGGTATTCTGGCATCGAATCCCCTTGTCATGTCTCCTACAATAATGCTTTTATTCCTATTCGTATATCGTGATTTTTGTATTCTTTTCAGGCCCTCTCTCCTTAACATCACACTTTATTCTCTGTCATTAATACCCATACTTCTCCATTCATCCATTTGCTCCTGTCTTAACTTCATTGCCTACCCTTTCTTCTTCGTATCTGCTCGTTTTACCTATCTTTAAGTATTCTTATTTTCCATACTTCTTTCTTTGTACCCCTTTCTATCAACCAAAACTTGAATGCAAGATTTCTACCTTCACTTCATACTAATAACAAGTTTGAACCACAAATTATTTAAATTAATTCCAGGAAAACCCCAAAGTTAATTAACTAAACAAATTCAACATTCAACAGTCCCAAAATCTGTCAGCGAATCTTTTCATTTAGGAAAAACGTACCGAATGACAATTCCCACTGCGACGTTCTGTTTAAAATTTTTCGAAAAGCAAAATATTCAACCAAAATATGTATTGTACAGTTGCGATATTGCAAACCTCTAAAAGATGTGTTTCATTTACAATAAGCTTTTCTAAAAAGCTTTAAATAGAAATATCAAAAACAGACTGAAAACCGAACAAGATGAAAACCAAAAAGAAAATTCAGGGAAAATATACGATATAATAGGGTTCCATGGCCGTCTGTAAATTTCGACATAATTAAATTAACGGAAAATTAATACTAATAATAATTATATAGTGGGATTAATGGGAAAAATTTATGGATACATTTTGCACTCCATCAGATAGAGTCAAACAATTTTTTTTTCCAATAATTTTTATTTTTCGGTTATCAATCCACAGACTATGACGTACAGACAGACGTTAGGGCCCAAATTAAATTTGCTTAGATGTAACTGTTGTTTGTTGTTGTTCCCATTATGTATTGATTTCTTCAGCGACGATCGCTGACTGTTTGATAATGTCCAGAAGCTGAAGAAATCAACAAATTCGTGTAATATAACAAACTACGAAGTATACATAATTAAGACCAATGGCGAACGCTGATTTTGGTCATTCATATTGTCGTTCTTATCAAAATATTGTTTAAAACTCATTTGAAATTCTTTATCTTAGATAAATACGTACGACTTGATTGTTTGCAGATTAAAGATTATTGAACTTTTTACTCCAGGTTTACAGGTTTCGTCGTGGTTTTGGTTTTGGATAGTATTGTGATTTGAGGATTTTAATACTGTTTCTAAATCGTCTTGATTAACTAAAGACCTGCGTACTTAACACTTAATTTTGCGAAATAAAATCTTGTTTGCTGATAGCAAAATCGTAATCTTTCTAATTTTAATTTGAAAATGTGTGTACAATTTGTATTTTGGTAATTCACGAAAACTGCTAGATACTCAAAGGGTATCACTATCACTATATAGTATAAAACAAAGTCGCTTCCCGCTGTCTGTCCCTATGTATGCTTAGTTCTTTAAAACAACGCAACGGATTTTAATGCGTATTTTTTTTAATAGATAGAGTGATTCAAGAGGAAGGTTTATATGTATAATACATGCATAATATAGTACGGAAACACTGATAATTTTAGAGGTTTCTAATGTGATGTCGTAAATAAACACATTTTTTTGCGCTTACATTGCAAACGCTGGCTGAACCCTACGAGATAGATCAAAAAAATGTACTACAGTATTGTACATCTTAAAAAGGTCTACAAAAAAGTCCGCGATGGTATATGTCTATCTCTTAGGGATAACCCACAATAACCATTTTTTTTCCTTTACTTTTTATGAGAAATAAAGGCAATACAGCATTAATTCTTATCCAATTAAGTACCTTAAATACATTGTGCATTTAATATAGATCAATATGGCCCTTTACAGCATGTAATTTAAATGAATATTTTCGAAGATATTACAGATTTAAAACGCAGGGACATATCGGTTGCGGCGGTATTATCTAATGACAAAAAAGCTGTAAATATTGTATATAAAGACATTCAGTAGTATATATTAAGTATCAGCATTGCACCCTTGCGAAGCTGGGGTGGGTCGCTAGTTGTATTTAATAAGCAGAAGACGTATTAGAACTATTTTTAAGAATCGATCGAAACAGTTATCGATATTTTTTCCGATTAATAGACTCTACTTCAGGTGCCTATTTTCCCAATGTCCTTAATCATGTGCAATTTTTAATTTTACACTTCAGGGTACATTAAATTGTACGGTACTTCTTGTAGAATCCCGTTATGTATGAGAGAAAGGCTGTCATCCTATATTACAATAAAAGAAAAACGTTTAACGCCGATAATAAAAAAGGTCGAATTTTACGTGGGGTTTATATAGGTATAATAAATAAATACTTTTTATGGTTTGTGTAAGTGCCTAAAGTGCTAAGAATGTAATCGTCTGGCGCTAGTTTGAGCTTAATATGTTACAAAATAATTTACAAATATAATAAATTAAATTAATGCTTACTACTGTAAAGATTCGGATTCTGGGTCAACTGTCTGTGTTGCCAACATCCATCATCAACCACATGGGACATCTTCAGTACTCATACAATGATATTTGGTAACCTGAAAAAAAAAAAACAATTGAAATTAACAAACTTGCTTCTGCTACAATTTTCATACAAAATAATTGTAGAATCCCAAAGATTAGTACGATTAGACCTATAGTTTCGAGAAACGTATTTTATTTTTAATAATTAAAAATTAATTTGATGTTTTGAAACTTCTATTTTATAGTATAAGGAAATCGTTTTAATTTCCATTTCAAGTTCCTTTTACATCAGAGCTTTCTAATCGTAAAACAGAACATATTTCCTTAGTAGGGTCAGTCCCTCTTTTAAACACTTCTATCAAACCACATTTTGATTTGTTTACCTCCTTAAATGTGTTCCTCTATTGTGATTGAATTTCTCAATCATTAATAAATAATATAACACAGTATTGTAGTGTAGGTATTCACTCGTTTAACAGTATACGCATATTTATTAGTTATTATAAAAGAGAATTATGTTAGACATCCAACTGCCATATATGCCAAGTTTTATTATTATTTACATATAATCCCCGTTGTTTCTGGTGACGGTAATATCCTTTGAACCATAAGCCTCTTCCCGAGAAGAGAAAGCTTTGTCGTTAATGCAGATACGTGACAACGATTTAGTAATAGAGTTCCTAAGCTATGTGCATATGTAGTTATATCAATTGGAATGTCTATTTATAAGCAACTTTTTCAACGTTCCTTGAAAATTACTTGAAGGTGTATACCAAACTAAGTTAGTGAAAAGCTTAGCATAAACATCTTCCAATTACTTCATACCATCAACCTACTGCTTATTATAATAATTCTATATCATTCCTTAAAAAAGGTTAGAAGCGTTCGAAATGTGGTGTTATAGGCGGATGATGAGGATATCGTGGGTAGAAAAGGTTAGAAATGAAGAGGTATTGGAAAGAATAGGAGAACAGAGGACTCTATGGAAGTCAATAAAAAATAGGCGAGATAGGTTGGTAGGACACCTTCTCAGGCATGAAGGTCTAGTCAGAGACATATTAGAGGCAGAAACAGGAGTTAGGAGGGGTAGAGGTAGACCTAGATTAGATTACTGTTCGCAAATAGTTAAGGATGTGGGCTGTTCTAGTTTTAGGGAAATGCGAAGTTTAGCTCAGGATAGGAAAGAGTGGAGGTACGTGTCCAACCAGTCTTAGGACTGATGACCTTATGATGATGATATCATTCCTTCAAAGATAGTTTAATACATTGGGAAACAAAAATGTCTGTATTAATCGATTTGTCTTTTGGTCCCGTGCCTCATGTTAGAAATAAAGAGATATTAGAAAGAATAGGAGAACAGAGGACTCTATGAAAGTCAATAAGAAATAGGCGAGATAGGTTGGTACGACCTTCTGAGGCATTAAAGGTTAGTCAGAGACATATTAGAGGCAGAAACAATAGTTAAGAAGGGTATCGAACAGTAATACATGCATTTTCATTAATGTTTTTTGCGAAAATGGTGCAGTTCTGGGAAACGAAATGATCGTGGATGGTACCTAAACCATCACATAAATGAATGTAAATTTTAACTTACAGTCTTACTATATATTAAAGCTACCAGTTTTTGGCTAGGGTTAATTTTGTCGATTTTGGTAAACAGCAAAGCTAACCCAAACACTAAAGGTTCTGTCAAAAAGGAAGGATCTAATAACCCCGATTATGATAGGTGAGTTGAGGGTGATAAGCTTAGAGATGAAACCTTTGTGCCAAACTCGATCGAAGCCTTGCTGAATGTCAAGCAGAAACACGAAGGAGTTGATGGCCAGTACGGTGGTGCCTTCGAAACCAAGTCGATGATAAGGTTTTTTCGCTCTACGTGGTTCAGAAGGGTGGATTCTTTAACTACTTTATTCAGCGAACTGAGGCTGATGAGTCTGTAGCTTGAGGAAGAGCTGACGGGCTTCCCTTCTGTGGGGATACAGATAACGGTGGCTAGATTACTAGACCAAAAGGAAGTGATGGAATCGCATGATAGCGTTTGTGATGTTGCAGAACGTCGTTGGAAATTCTATCAGCGTCAGGGGCTTCTCTCTTTTTCGTAGATCGAATGGTATAAGGGAGATTTCGTGGGGGTCGTGTGTTTGAAGTCGGATACAGAAAAAATAAATAAATCAGCGGAAGGTGAAAATCAAGTTCGAAGAAAACTGTTTTAGACCATCATTTAGCGTGTGTCCCTCAGGTGGTAAACGAAGTCAGTCATGCCGATAAAGGGATTTAAGTACATCCTCATGAGTATCCCCACAAAAGAAATGAGAAATAATGAAACGAAGGAAGCATTATATGTTTTTCTAAGCCGTGGCAAAAAAGTCGACAATTGCGCTTAGTTTAGAGAATGCAGAAAAGTTTCACACATGTTTTAAACTGCCGCCCCTAAAGGTGACCGATTTTTAAAGTCAAGTGTCTTATTTTAAAAACGACAAGAAAAGGCATTTATGGCTTGTAACTGAAATCAGTGCTAAAAGAACTAAAAAAATCCAAAAAAAAAAACGTATTTCCCTTCAAATATAAAATTGTTTTGCTTTTTTAATAGGATAACGCCTAATTCCCTCCCGTATACCTGTTTTTAATGAGGGTTAAAATTTTCGGTATGTCGAATTCCGTCCTAATTATACATCAATTGCCTCCCAACGGCGGCGGATGACCTTGAGTACTAATTGCCACTATAAAGTCATAAAGAGTTGTTTAAATAATACAGCCTCACATCACATATTAATCTTAATATTATTCATATATTATAGACACCACAATAACAATAATAATTTTATCAGACTACCCTTCTGTTGGTCAAATACAAGACAAACTAAAACTAATAAAGTTTTTCTGGATGATTGCATCAAAAAGCTAAACGCACACGAATTTCCAAACATTGAATTTGTTAAGGTAATCGGAAACCATTTTAAAATTAAATAACTGAACATGTTACAACTGATATGTGTTTTCTTTCTGAAATTATTTTATCTTTAATTTACTGAAGTACCGAAGCGCACCATAAATATATATTTATTTTCGATAAATAAAATCGGTAAGTAGTCTTTAACTTAATTATCGGAGCTGATATGAACGGGAGGGAACTCGGCTAGAACCCGTGAGGGAATTCGACTGTCTATATTTTAACCAAAACTACCTGCAGGACGGAATTCGGCATCACCGTTTTAATATGCATAGTTATCTATTGTACCGTAGTATATGTACTTCTGTGTGCAAGTCCAAAATTTCAATTGCTGTTATTAAAAACAGACACACATCGAAAACAATAGACGTAGGCAGCGGTCAAGCTGCCTGCAAGCGCATTTCTTCTTGAAGGAATGTCACTGTGAGTTAGCAGGTACCCACCAGTAATGTTCAATAGTCAGTAGCTGATAGTCAAATGATAAATTAGAGATGTTTAAGAGTACAGCTATTAGAACTTAGAAACTCCGTAAGGAGAATGCGGAAAAATATGCGCAGAAAGCAGTGTACCAACCTGCTAGGCACCACGTAACCATTCAAAAGCGTTGACACGCCTTAAAGCTCGATTCCTGTTTGGGATCAACAACAATTTTTTAAAGGAGGTAGTTTTTATAATTCCTTTTTGTGTACTCTTCTCTATTTAAGAGGACTGTTTCGGTACTATGGCGTGGTTCGGTCAAATCTGATAAGAATTTTAAATTTTCTGTAGATTGTATGCACCTACGGAAGTCAATAAGAAATAGGCAAGGTAGGTTGGTAGGACACCTTCTCAGGCATGAAAGGTTAGTCAGGGACATATTCGAGGCAGAAGCAGGAGTTAGGAGGGGTACAGGTAGACCTAGATTAGATTACCGTTGGCAAATAATTGAGGATGTGAGATGTTCTAGTTTTAGGGAAAAGCGAAGATTAGCTCAGGATAGGAAAGAGTGGAGGTGCGTGTCCAACCAATTTTAGGAGTGATAACCTTATGATTCAATTACCGCGCCTTTTCCATACCACTCTCATTGCATCGAATGAGATAAGGGAAAAACTGTGAAAACTAGGTATATATTGACTTCAACCAGAGTAAAGCAATTACGGATGTGCATTAAAGTAAAATATTCATTTGAGAACTGTATCAACTGATAAAGAAATCATTAAAATTTCCTGTGATAATTAAAGCACATGCAACAAATATGTTGATTTAAACGGACAGAATAAGGATAGACATTAGAAACTGTCTGAAAACCGAACTAGGTTGAGATTGAGAATATTACTTTAACGATTAAATAAATCAAATAGTAAAATATGCGTGTGACCGGCGCAAGTTGAAATGAGCATATCATCAATCCAAATTGAAACTACTACATTTAAGATAAACGTGCATAAATAAGTTTATACGACGTATACATTTGGCCCAGTTACAGCTCGCATTAAAATCTATTAAATGTTGTGCCTAACTCTGTCGTAAAGCGTTAAAAGTGCCCTTTTCATCAAGATAACGAGACTACTCGTCATGTTTCTCATTACGAGCATTGTTTGAGTTATATTATTCTTTAGTTAACGTGAGTGAGCATGGACTTAGTTAAGTAACCACAAACTTATAAAAAACGCACTGTATATATGTCTACAGAAAAGTTAAAAACTCAGCAAATAAGTAATAAGTATGTTAGGTTTGTACTGATCGTACATGAAACAATTTTTCAGTTTTTAATAGTAATTTGTTGGTAATTGGGTTTATCAACTGAAATTTGTTAACTATCTACATATTTTTATCAATTTTGCTGGTGAAGGTTTACGTCAAAAAAATTGGAATTTTAATTGCTGGTTGTAATTACACCTGTAAGATTTATTCAATTATTTTTAAGAAGGAAATTAAAGAAAACGGTTTTTTCATCACTCAATGTTTGTACTTTTAGTCACGTGGACAATGCCACTTACTAACTTCTGATTTTTTGCAACACCATTCTTGATATCATCAAGAATCAAACGCATTACATTCGGGTGTTAAAAGCTCAAGTTACCTCAGTTTTTAAAATTCAGCAAATAAGTAATAAGCGTGCAAGGTCGGTACATATCGTACATCAAACAATTTTTCAATCATACTTTTTTTAATAGTAATCTATTAATAATTAGGTTTATCAACTAAAATTTCTTACAAATTTTTATCAATTTTACAGGTGAAGGTTTGCGTCAAAAAAATTACAATTTTAATTTCTGGCTAAAATTACACTTGTAAGATTTATTTAGTTATTTTTTAAAAGGAAATTAATGAAAAGAGTTTTCCATCAATCAATGTTTGTACTCCAGCTGTACTTTTAATCACGTGGACAATGTCACGACGAACATCTGATTTTTTTGTAACACCTTTCTTGATATCATTATTACAGGTTCACTGTATTCGGCTCAAAGGACTAAAAGGGTTCAAAAATTTCCCGAAAATACACTTATTGTTATAGCGCCTGGGAAGATACAGTAAAATATTTAGATCGCTCTACTTATTATATACCTAATGCTCATCAGAATAATAGATAATATTATCATATATATTACATTAAACAATTAACAGAAAACAAACGCTACTAATTTTTTACAAACACACCTCCCGTCATTGCACTATACAAAAGGAGCCAAGGACCTTTCTCATAAGTAACTGTTTAGTTGAAATTAAATTCAAAATCAGACATGAAGCCGTTGACTTCAGAAATATGATACCTGTCTACCTAGCAATGAAAATCGTATAGTTAATGCACATGTGTAGTTTATATATAATTCAACCGCAGAAACAAATAACAAAAAAAAAAGAAAAAATAAAATACTCAGTATCTCGAAGAACATGAGTTACATAATGTAAATTTATGATAATTGCAAGAATAAATAAATAAAAGGCTGAGATTGAGAGAAAGATGATATTGAAGAAAAAAACCTACAAGGAATTAAAACCTCAAAGTCGTTGGCCTACGAACATATGTATTAAATATTGCATAGTAAATTATAAATGTTACAATATATAAATTACACCAGCAATAAAATGTGTAATCTGTAGAAAGTCATCTACATCTGGATTTCTAAGCAAAACAATCCGTAAACGTAAGAATCAAACGTATTACACTCGTCTTTTTACATTCCGGTATTAAAAGCTCTGGTTACCGCAGCTTTTTGAAAGAACTGATCCTTCTTTTTAACCCTGTGGTATTTTTGGCGACGAATACCTAAATACATTACAATCATCCCTCCTATAGCACAATAGTGTTATTCCATTAATTGGCTAATTATTTATGACGACACAAACATCCTCTAGATATTAACCTAATAACTAAACCCAATTCGCTAGTCCTTTCGCCTTAGGGTGTGCAACACTCAAATTATCGTAACTATTTAACAGTAGAGGTACTTTTCTTTAACCCTACGGTATTCTTGGCTGCGAATACCTAAATACGTTACAATAATCCCTCCTATAGCACAATAGTGTTATTCCATTAATTGGCTAATTATTTATGACGACACAAACATCCTCTAGACATTAACATTATAATTAAACCCAATTCGATCGTCCTTTCGCCTTAGGGTGTACAACATTAAGGTTATCGTAACTTTTTAACAGAAGAGGTCCTTTTCTTTAACCCTGCGGTACTCTTATGATGCCAGAAACATTCCCTAAATATAAACCTAATAAGCAAACGCAAAACACTCGTCCTTTTGCCTTGCGGTGCGCAACACTGAGGTTACAGTAGCTTTTCAAAAGAAGCGGTCCTTTTCTTTAACCCTGCGGTACTCTTGGCTGCGAGTACCTAAATACGTTACAATCATCCCTACTACAGCACAAGAGTGTTATTCGACTAATTGATTAATTAGTAATGACGGCACAAACATCCCTTATATATATACCTAATAATCAAACATATTACGCTATCCTTTTGCCTTCGGGTGTTAAAAGCTCTGGTTACCTCAGCTTTTTAAAAGAAGTGGTCCTTCCTTTTAACCTTGTGGTACTCTTGGCTGCCAAATTAAGTGTGACGTTTTTCCAGGAATGTGTCTTAGTGTAAACAGATTAAATCGATTTTCATCGAAATTGCATAAAAGCCTTTGTGCTAATAGACAGGTTTTCAAACTTAATGGACTTTTAAAATTCGGTTAATCGATTAATTAATTATGACGACACAAACATCCCTTATGTATAAAACTAATATTCAAACATATTAAGCACGTCCTTTTGCCTTCGGGTGTTACAAGCTCAGATTACCACAGCTTTCAAAAAGAAGTGGTCCTTCCTTTTAACCTTGTGGTACTCTTGGCTGCCAAATTAAGTTTGATGTTTTTCGAGGAGTGTGTTCTAGTTGTGTTCATTGAAATTGCATAAACGTACTTGCGCAGATATTTTTTCCAGGTTTTCAAATTAATTGTACTTTTAAAATTCGATTAATCAATTAATTAATTATGATAGCACAAACATCCCTTATACATAAACCTAATAATAAAACATATTACGCTATCCTTTTGCCATCGGCTGTTAAAAGCTCTGGTTACGGCAGCTTTTTAAAAGAAGTGGTCCTTTCTTTTAACCTTGTGGTACTCTTGGCGGCGAATATCTAGATATGTTACAATCATCCCTCTTGGGCCATTGAGGTACGACATGGTATGTCAGGTGTGCTAGGCATCAGCTGTCGAATTATGGTTAACGTTTCGCCAGGAGTGTGTTTTAGCGTAAGTGGGTAGGAAAACGTATTCTCCAAGTTAACATTGTCGTCCGTGAGTCGAACAGCAAGAACCAAACGAGAAACCTGTTCAGTCCGTGTCGGAGACAAGAAACGTGCAGACCATCGGCGTTATTATTATTCTCGTTTTTTCTTTTAATCCTTCGGCGTTTGTTCTTCAGTCCCCTGTTGGATAAATTCTATAACTATACACACATACTAGATAATAGTATGTCAGTTTTGTGTATGTGAAAGCTCTAACGCGGTCATAACTTTTGTGTGATTTCCTCAATTCCAAAATGAAAACTGTCTTCTGATTAAATAAGAAACAACCGACACGTTTTTTTTTTGGAAGGAAAAGTTTGTTTTTGGTGTTTGAGTTTACGTTTATTTTTTTACACGCCGACATTAAAAGATGATCCTGAAGGCGACGTATTCGTTCCTGATCCTTATCGGAGTAACATCAGTAGCATTCGCCAAAGGTAAGTTTTGAACTCCAAAGGTGAACCAAAAAGGAAAATTGTTTTCATTTGACAGAAAAATGATACAGTTATTAGTCAGAAAATTGGCGTAAGGCAAACATGCAATGAGTTGAGATGTCCTGTATCCTGGACTCGTGTCAATAAGCATGAAAATTACGCTAAAAGTGTGGATTTTCCGAACTAAAAAACAACTTTTTTGTAAATAATCAGTAAAACGAAATGAGAACTAAAAATTGCGGTATGAATGACAAAACGAGAAAACTGATAGCTAAAAATAAAAAACGACTTGACAATTATGTATCTTCCAAGTTGAAGTTGAAATAAAAAACACTTAGGTTGTCGGTGGTTCTTTTGGAAGGATAAATGAAGAACTAAACAGGCTAATTGAAAGTGGAAATTGTTTTTATAGAAACTTCCAAGTATCTCCGCTACTTTTATGACTTTTTTACCATTTCAAAAGAACTGGTCCTCCTTTTTAACCCTGTAGTACTCTTGGCTGGGAATACATAAGTGTTTCCTTTGAGGTATGGTATGGTAAGGCAGGAGTGTTAGACATAGGTTACCGAATTATTAAGCTTGACGTTTTTCGAGGAGTGTGCTTTAGCATAAGTGGGTTACCGCTACATTTTAAAAGAACTGGTCCTTCTTTTTAACCCTGCGGTGCTCGTAGCTGCGAATACCTAAATACGTTGTTTCGTAAATTTATATTCAAAATTTTTACACCTGAAGACCTGACCATCGTAAGGATAAACAATAGACATTAAAAGGATTTTTTGAAACTATACCTGGTATTATTATTATCATTATTAGTATATTTATAATACTTTTCTGGCCTACTTGCATACGTTTTGAGACTCAGAAATGCTATTTCATTATTTAATTTGAATGTAGCATCTAATTAGTATGACATTAATTCATATTCTTATCCACGTGTTCGCGTAAGCTACAGTAAATTAGTTTTTTTGATGTTTTAGAAAGTAAGGTATTTATAGCTTAATGTAAACTACAATAAAATACGACTCCTGCAGGTATCTGCCTCATTAGAAAAGCTAATTAGTAATTACATAAGATAAACGCATATGTGATTTTAATTTTTAAATAATTGTTGTAAGAGTTGCTTAAAGTAACAAAAACAGGTTTGTTTATCTACATACTAAACACAATAGTAAGAAAAGACAAAATTTTGACGGATTCTACATTACATATAGTTATTACGTACCTGTAGAGTATTATTACGTCCTAGAAAATTTTAAGATCTATTAATACATTTTACTGTCTCTTAACCAACATTTGCTACAATCATTACCTATTTCCTTTCTCTGTCTTTACTTTCATTGTTAGTGTTTAGAATCATGCTTTGAAAGTGCACTAAATGAGACAAAAATTAATCATTTCAGCTATTCCTATATCTATACTGTTGAATTTTAAAGATTTTCCTTAATCGTAAGTAAGGATTTTTATTACAAATTATAAATTTGGTAAAAACATGTCTTCGTCTTCAACTTTGTCAACATTATTTATTAAACTGAAAGACATACAAAATAAACGAAACCAGAGAACGGTTTTAAGTTAGCAACAATCTAATCGATATATTTAGCACATAGATTCTGCATCTGGCATTTACACATTCAAGTCGTTATAGCCTTGAATTTTAGAAGCTCAATGTAAAAAGTAACGGTTATTCTAGACTATACCAAACTAAACCGTAGTTTACTTAAAAGGTTACAATAAAAATTACAGAACAAATCAGAGCATTCAAAGAACTATGAAGAGTTACTTTTTCAGACAAGTAGACCTATGGTAGTATCATACAAACCGACAATCAACTAAATGTAATAAATAATTGTCCATTAATGTAGAGGTTTTAATCGAATTGCAAAATGATTATAAAACTTATATGGAAACTGTAAGGTGCCTCTATTTCCTATTGGAGCACTATCACATGTGTGTTTATTATGTAGTAACTTCTAATAAATTTTAAATGTATGTACCCCAATTATTTCTTCTTCTTTCTACCCTATCTACTAACCTAAGGGATAGAAATGGAAAATATTTCTCTGCCAGATCGTTTTAAAACGCGAAAATATTCAAATATCAATCGATCCGTTTTTTAACGACAATTGCTATCAATCTGTTATGATTTTATTGAACCCAATAGAATAACCGTAATTTAAGCACAATTTTCCTAAAATCTGGGATCATCTCAGTGACGAACTAAGGAGTGGCGGGCTCCGCTTCACTGATCCTGGAAGCACCAAATTTCAAGTTTAGTTTGGACATTGGAGTCATGTATTTGTCATAGGCATAGTCTTATATTAAATGGCTCGTAGAGTTAGAATACCAAAAATTATTGTAAGACGAGAGCAATTTCTCCTGGAAATTAATAAATTAGTTTTGGAGGGTTTGGCACCCCGTAAGTAACTCTCAGACTCCCTGACAAACTTTCTCATAGACATAGTATTATCTTAAATGGCTCGTAGAGTTGATATACCAAGAATGATTGTGGCACACGAACAACTTCCCCTGGAAAATAATAAATTAGTATTGGAAAGATTCGTGCCCCCGTTATTAACCTTCAGACCCTTTGACAAACTATCTCATAGGTATCATTGTTGTGGGACAGAAACAACTTCGCCTAGAAAATAATAAACTAGTATTGGAGGGTTTCGCACCCCGTACTTAACTCTTAGACCCCCCGACAAACTATAGTTACTTCAGTTTAATTTCGCAGGTTTTAGTTTATAAAGTCAAAATTATAAATCGTTTACATTATTATTTATTATTGGAACAATAAATCTACTATCCCATATACCTGCTAGAAGGAAGAGAATGACGTCCTTATTTTTCTCGACGAGTCGCAGATAACGAACACACTGACAGGTAATAAAAGGCAGACAAACTGTATAAACTGTTCAAGTAGAGAGAAAGATGCACAAATATTATAAAGGACCAGAGTTATCCAGGCTACATTTTAATGGTATATATAAAAATATGCTGACACAAGTCTGCTCACACACTAGAGCCCAGATAACGACTCTGTACTGGGAAAGTGCAATTTTGCACGATTAGCATTTAAGTTTTCTTTATTGTTTTTTGAATATAAATCTTTAGATTTGTTACCAACACGTCTTACCATTCAGACGTGCAAACCTACATCCTTTTTACTTTGTAGCATTTAACGCTTATATTGAGTATTAATGTACAAGTAAATAAATCGTGAACTCATTAACAAATTTGGTAACCTTTCTCAGTCCCCACAACGTTTTTTAGAAATAAATAACTTTTAAAAAACAACCTTCGGAAGACTTAAAACAAAACTCCAGGCAGTGTTCATTACCTGCAACTAGCCGAGGAAGATAAGAGTATCTTTGTTTTCCTTGTGGTAAGAATTTATTGTTCCAATAAAATTTTGACTTTATAAACCAAAACTGGTAAAATTACACAGTAGCGATTGCACCTACGTTCACTCAAAATACTTCAATTAATGAGCAGACTATAGATGTACCTACCACGAACCTCCGATGAGTGTTGCCAGTCACAGGATTATCTTCCCACAGCTGAAGTCTTTCTGATCATTCCGCAGCTAGATTGCAAATAGTGCTTAACAATAATTATAATATAATTTTTTTATAGACGTACCTAGGGATATGTACGTATACGAATATAATAAAAAGGACACCTGGTGAAAACGAAACCGTTTTAATTAATTTCAACGCCTGAAGAGAGAACATAATCCTTTTTCCCATGTTGAATCGTTTTACGGTTCGACCAACAAGGTTCAATGGGTATAGTCTTGAACTAGTTTTCATTGTCTTAAAAGGCTAATAAAGTACAAGTTTATGTATGTCTCGAATCGAACTGAGACAGTTAAGGCTGCGTTTTAATGGCATTCGAATCGTAAAATACGCTTTTATTTAAAGAAATACGAGCTTTATACTATAAGATAGACGAGATTGCAAACTTGTATAATGTCCCTAACATGCGCAAATAATTGCGCTTCAACGTAGCCATTTCCTTCGATCATTTCAAGCGAAAGTTATAACCATATTTTGTCCTTCAACGTAAACGTGATCCGTAATTTGTTTTACAAACCACACTACCATTCGCCACAAAGTGTTGCTTATTATTGCTAACTGGCTCAGTAAATGAAGTAGTCTGATTGGCAAAACAGAGAACAAGAACTGTGGTAAATTAAATGCATGAAGAAAGAGGAATTCATTCCAATCTGCGGCAACCGATCTTACTGAGTGGATACGTGTTTTCTGTGTCAGATTAACCCACGGGTACAGTAGACAATTGCCTATAGGCCTTCGCCAACACAAAACCCCCACCGATATGAATTTACAATAATTAAAATTAAAAACAATTTCAATAAATTTACATCATTTGTTAATTACCACATTGGTTTTTACTAAATAGTATTAGTAGTAAGTTGAAAATAATTTCTTGACCATACGCTCTCCTAACATAGAATCCCACCAAAATCTGCCTAGGGATCCCTATTTTCTTAATCCGGCCTTCCGATGGATGGACTGCTCGCCTACCAGCATTAGTAGCTGGTGATGTACCCAAAAAAAAATTGTAGGTCAATTTGCTCTGGTCAACTTGGAGCAGTAATACTCTTTACTTCTCTTCTTTCACTACCCACCGGTTCCGACGATTCCTAAAAGGATGCTAAAGAAGGCCTTCCGCTGTACGGATGGATTGCCGTCAACCAACATTAGTAGCTGGTACGACCCAAACACCGGAAACCTTCTTTTCTGAAAGTACCGAACGACAAAGCGTGGAGGTTTAGATTATTGACAGTTCCATTCCGGGTCTGTCTGCTCTGATACTTGTTTTTCTGTAGTTTTCTATGACACATGATAGAATCATAATGCGCTACAGATAATCTTCTACTTCTCTTCAGTAGTCATTTTGTCTGCCTTATCTTTCTCTCCCAATAAACACCCATCTGTTTCCACAATTCCGAAAAGAAGACTGAAGGGGTCTCTTCACCCTACCCTCCCTTTTTTACACTAGAGTGTGAATTGGATCAACATTAGTAGCTAATGGGAATGGAACATGTAATAGTTTGTTTTCTAAAAGTCTTATTTTTATTATTATTAATTAATCTTACTGTCGTTTTAAACATTTCTGTACGACTTATAATCTTTTGATATTAAGTCCCTTCGTGTCTTTTATCTTTGATTTTTTATTCATATTTCTAAAACAGTTTTCTTCCAAAACCTTTTATGTTCTTTGTTTACTACTTTACATAATAAGTAATTTTTTAAATAATAAACTAATAATCTCTTGTGGGAAAGACAACCTTTCCACTCGGTTCTTTTGGTACAAATTATAAAAACGAAACCCAGAAGTAGAAAGGCAAGTAAATATTTATAATTTTGTGTGATATACGTGCATTCGTCTGAAAATGAGATGCTTCTCTCCATGCTTCAGCAATTTTTCGGCCATCTCAAGCGGAACCCACTGCTAAACATGAACTTGAAATTAAAATTAGAGTCTCTTTTTGTTATCCAATTTACTTAGGATTACGTCTTCTTGCCGTCAGCTCAAACAAATGTGAACACATACAAAATATAGATGGTTAATTAAGATAGCAAAAAACTTTTCGACTTCGTTTGCCAACTTCACCGCGCAAAAAAAAACACTTCTGCGAAACGACACCTACCAGCAGTAATTCACTACGGTACATTATACATATACAGATGAGCTATCCCAAAAATAGAAAAAATAATGATCAAACCAAGCATAACAGCATAAACAACCAGCAAGAACTTCTTGACAAAATGTTTTTCCTTCTGCAGTGTACGTTCAGGTACATCACGTCGAATAAAAATACATAATTTGACTAAAACAAGTTTATAGAAAGAAGACGTGGAAATATTCGGTTAAAAAGTGCACAGCTTTCTGTTCCAAAACAAAAAAAAACTGCTGATTAAGTTCTCTCACAAGTCCATCCAGAGATAAAAATGTTGAAATGAAAGCGAGACTCGAGTCTCCGTCTCTCATCGAGTCTCTCTGGTGTCGCTGAGAGAGACTGTCGAGAGACTGTCAAAAAAACTGAACGAGAGACTCGAGTCGCTCATAGAGAGATTCTCATTTCGTACTCAGTCTCTGAACGAGAGACTCGAATCTCTCAATTTTTCAGTTTTATTCATTCAGTCTGTGTCTGAGAGACTCGAATCTCTGAATTAATTTTATCGTTCGAGTCTCTCATATAGAGACTGTGTGAGATCCATAAAAACACCTAGACAATAACTAAGAGACTGTGACAGACACTCTCAGAGACACTGAAAGACTCTGAGACACTGGAGAGAGACTGAAAATTTTTGTGTAGGGATTACAATTATCCTACAAAAAACATTTACCATCGAAATTGAGATCAAAAAATGGGCGTTGTGAGTAGGGTTGCCACCTTTTCAGGCTTTACGTAAAGTATTTCTCGACTAAAAGGTTAAAAAAAAGTACTCAGCATAAAAATAAAGTATTTTATTTTTTGTTTTTAAAAACATATTTTTTGTTACACCTAGCAGCCAGTAGCAAATTGCTGTCGCTCTCAAATACATTAATAGTCTCTAAACATGACAAACAAAGATTTAAGTAAACTAAAAGTTCATTTTTAATTAGTTTTAATGAAGCTTTATTCCTGTCGTCCCGCCACTTTGCGTTTTAAATAGAGTACAATACTTTATATTAAAGTACGGGTGGCAACCCTAGCTGTGTTAAACATATACCAAAACAACAAGAAAATCATTGCTATGTACGTGTTACCTAATTGCTTGTCAAATATTTAGGTTTTAACTTGGCAAGACTCCATATCATTGCGAGTCACCTATTTCATAAAATGCGAACACAAGCAACAGAAACTTCTAAGACATTAAGGCCTCTCACTCGAAGTTTGCAGAGTATTGAACATGAGATTTTGATTTTCGATAATGATCGAGTTTTTGAAAACTGTTAGTTTAAAAACACAAGAAGTGTCTTATCCTCTTACATTACGATTTCCAATTCGAGTCGAGACTGGTATGTTAGTTACGACTTACATTGACCCTACTTAGTAACTTCACATACCACTCTTGTATTTTCTATATTATAAGTTATCAGTTCAATATATATACAGTTGCCATTACTTTCTGAATTTCTAAATTGGATCGTACAGAGTATGCCGATGGCGTCAAGCCAAGTTCTCAACAATTTTAGGCGGTATCTAAATATTATTTTATGAACAAGGTGCTTTCATTTTGGTCCTCATATAAAAAGAGACTTTCAGATACTTTCATTGATGAAGGCACGCTTTTCACCAATGATTAAGTAACAAATGACTAGGTAACTAACGTAGGTAAGTGTCGGGACCGTTCGTTTGCTATTTTGTATGTTAATCGTGCGGTAAATGCAACTCGATTCGACTCGATTAAATAAATGTAGATCGGCAAGTTGTGGCAGTAGGTCATGCTATGCGCCCAGCTATTGTTGGTCGCACATAACAATATCAAGTGACCGATTACTATTATAGAAGAGAACTCCGCGCCGCGGTTCTACTTTCACTCTTGCTGAAAGTGACTTATAAGCGACTAGTTACTAGTCCGTTGATGACGAGGCTGCCGCAAAATGAACGGGAAGTGATCATTCTGCAAACAACATCTGGTGGCCTTGAAATTGATCAGATTTATTATTATTCTAATTACGCAATGTGATCAGAGGTGTACAATATACGTACAAACCAATAACCATTTTAAGAGTTACCGTGACTAATTTGCGTGCCGGGCTTTTCTTTATAAAGCCCGAAGATTGGTAATGATCTCAATTGTGTTCTAAAATGGATCGACTTTTTGCTGAAGTCTAATTTAATTTGGGCACAAAGAAGCGCGACACACCAAAGCGTTTTTTGTAAACCGGGCAATTAAAGTTTTTAAAAGAGAAACCATTAAACTAATGTCGCAAAAAAAACAAATGCTCAGTATCTATTGTATTATAGGCACAGATTTATCTTCTAAATAAATACAGTTACGACAAAGAAAAGAAATGGCAAATTGTTAAAAATATCTAAAGACGATTTCGTCCGCGTGACGCTATTTCTAATTGTCCATAATAAATACAATTGTTATAGCCAAGAAACAACTTAAAAAGATAGCCTAGATCACTCCTGATAACCTTCTATTCATGTCTCTGCAGTTTAGTCGAAATTGGTTCAATTGTTTCGAAGATTACTCCCTACATACAGGGAAGAGGACAAAAGTTTTTTATGGGTCGGTTATATCTTAATAGCATTCAAAACCACCATACATATGAATTTCAAACCCCAACGCCAAAACACTACTCTAAGTCTCCAAAGTACATTTAGGCAAGAAGGTTACCTTCTTCAGAGACTGACAGTTCTTTTAAGTCCCTAAGTAATCATATTAGTATATAGACAAAAAATTTGTCAAAATTTATAATTATATGCAAATTAAATGTTCAATTCTTTATACTGAAATAAAATTATGGTGGCAGATCATTCTTTATCATTTTCTACCTGTCTGTATTGCACGCATTTAAAAATGTTTTTCATTCATATTCAAAGTTTTTCTTTTAGTATCTGTAATCAAAAGTGGCGAATTCTTGCGTTATATTATTATACATATAGCGCAGGTACAATTTGGGTCACTTTTCCCTTTTAGTGTAATAGACACTAGTTTCATATTAACCCTTTTTATTTTGGGTTCCTATAAATTTTACAATGTTTAATTTAATTACTAATAACGTTAATTAGCCTGATACTTTTGTAATATTTCATATATAAACTATTTAATGACAGAGAAATACCTACTGGAAGATACAAAAGAACACAGAATGTAGATATCATTATTCGTTGCATTCAATGTAATAGGCCAATAATTGGCATGTATCGATAAAAACAAATGACTTTTCAAACTGTTGTTACAAACATGTTTTCATCAGTTACTTACTTAAACAGCCAACGTACTAAAGTTTGCAACCTTGATGTACCTATTAAATCACTGGTGTGTAGGTATTTGATATTCTGAAAAAATACAAATTTAGAAGGCTATTTTAATTAACAAATACATTAAAACCTCCCATACTATTTACGAATAGAATGCGAATTAAAAGCTTTTCAATCAAAACTGCCATTTTCTTTAAAGGCTTCGTAATATTTTAAAAAACAGGGTTCTTCAGTCTAATCTATAGCATAGTTTTCCAAGAGGAAAGGAAGAAATCATTTGTGCAAGCAATTTTTGTACTAGAATTTTGTTGTTAAAGGGTTAAAGCTGATTTTGTAATAAATTGAACTATATAACATTGGCAGCGAATATGCCTTGATTTCAACTTCGAAACAAAAAAATATTTTGCTTCAATCTTTAATAATAATGAGCGTAAAACTTTTTAATATGTTTAAATAATAATTAAAACTTTAAAATTGCATTTATTTCAGACAATTATAAATATTATCATTATATTATCAAGTAAAAACGAGATTTTCAGCTAATTTTTCATTTTTTCCTCGATAACCATTTAGTGAATTTGAATAACCTTACGCTAAAGTGATTCTCCAGAGTTCAAGTTACTTATTATAAAAGTTTGAAATTTCTGGTAGCTTTTTTTCTGTTAATAAAAATAAATTTAATCTGTTCGGTTAACGAATCTCCATAAAATGACGTGTAAAATTACAATTTTTTAAAATTTCAATAACTTTTTAACGGTTTAGTGAATCGATTTGTAATTTTTACAGGAGTTTTAGAATTGAATGAGGAACGTTCTTCCAAATTTTTATTTGTCTCGTAGCATTTTGATCGCTTCGTCTTGCCCCAAACCTCGTTTTGCTCCGGTCTCCCCTACATCTGTACTTAGTAGTAATTGAAGTACATACATACATACATACGTTTGTCTATCGTACGTTAACTCAAAAGTTTAGTACAATAAACAATTCATTTACTATGCCTTTAGATAAAAACGAAAATGATTAATGTATTCTAAAAGACAGGAAAAGTTTTCTGAATGACGCGTTGTGGCGTGCAAATAATATAGCATTTACTTATTCCTGCCATTTGACTTATTGTTAACAAAGGAAGTTTCACAATTTCCAGTTAATTTATATACTCTTTATGTGCATAAGTAGCGACAGGTTGCTCTACCGCACACCATAACATCAACGTGACTAAAGAAACCAATTCAAACTCAGGCGTGTATAAATTATTAATTTTCTCACCTTTTCTTTACAGTTAAATCAACAAAGTTGAAAACATACAAGTAGACATTAATAATTCTCGAATCTTGTTGTTCTCTGTCTTTCTTTCTTCTTCATTATCGTCTAAACACTCTTCGAATGTTGGTTAAAAAAAGAACAAACAATGCATACCTACATGTACATACATCTACGCATTAAAGCAATTTACGCTTTTCAGTTATAATGTTAAAGAATCTTTTATAGTTTTACCAACATTATACAAGTTTTTTTTTATCAAATATTTGAAGTCAATGGCTTACCTACAATATAAGTTGTACAGGGTATTACAAGAATTGTGTCAAAATCAACAAATTTTTGACAAAAGCTAATGGTATGATTCTAAAAATTAGTTTAAGAGCTTCTTTGTTTAGTTTATTTATTAATTATCTTTAAGATCGTGTTTTTCCGCTGTTAGGTATTCAGCATAAATTAAATTTGTATTTTTAACCTTTCATCTTATCCTATGTTCTTAAATTCTTTCTAAAAAAGTTCTACTCCTTTGGCCAATGTACGCTGTGGCTACTTCTAGTGGAAGAATAATAAACAACTTAAATTCTCAGTTAACCTGAATCAATCATGATACTTGAACACATAAGTATTTTATGTAATGCAGTTCTGCCACCGTAGGTGAAAGTTTTCATTAACGCCTTTTTAATTGCAAAAGTCATTATAAATAGTTCTCTTTATTAAGTACACAATTTACAAGAACGGATTTTTAGTCAATTTATAACAGAATTTATAGAAAATTGGAGGTTTTTATTTTAAAATGTTGCTTTGTGTAATTAGCGATGAGTCATATATTTATCAATAATTGCCAAAGCAAATGATGAAAGAATCAATACTATGTAACAAGGATATATTTCTATTGTTTAGGAAAAAACTTCTGTAGGAAGCGGTGACTCAAGGTAAACAGTAAAAGGTGATGTGGTAAAACAAAAAATCCTTCGAAGCATTTCTACTTTAAACAAAAACAATTAATAGTTTTAATCTTCCTTCTTTGTTTTTGTGAATTGCTTTGTTTGTTGATTTTTTCTACTGTCTTAATAACTTCCTTGATTTTTTTAAAGGTATTCATTCTTGTCAAAATTAGTATTTGAATCAAATGAAAGTAAACAATTGCCTAATTATAATCCATTGCATTATCATTATCATAAGGTCGTCAGTCCTAAGACTGGTTGGACACGCACCTCCACTCTTTTCTATTCTGAACTAATCTTCGCATTTCCCTAAAACAAGAATATCGCATATCCTTAACTAATTTCCTAGTTTTGCTTCCTTTGCTTCCTAATATTTACTTCTCTACGTTGCTGCTCAAACTCTATAACTGCCTGTTGCTCTTTATTTGTTTTTTGTTATTCTTCTATCTCTGTACCTCATCCCTACACTTTTATTAAGTATATTTAACATCTTATCCATTGCAGCAATAACCACAAAATGTTGTTTTGAGACATGCAGTAGATATCAATTTTAGTAGAAAGCATTAACCTTTTCCATAGGTTTTGTGTTAAATTTAATGGCTTCAAATTTTAGTCCGTTATTTATTTAAATAAGTTTAGTAATTACCTACGATGAAAACCGTTCTTTAAGTTCCTTATTATTCATTTTATTTGATTTTGAATCTACAATAATTGGAATTGTGTATGTTTCGTAAGAGTGATTTTAATGCTAGGTCACGCGACGAACTCGAGGAGGATATCCTTTATGCATTACGGTGTTTTATTTAAGTATAATGAAACAATTGATAATCCTTTGTTCAAATTTATTTTATAAGTACGTAGAAAAACAAATCAATGAATAATTAGAAAATGTTATCAGTAACGCTTCTGAGTGAGGATAATAAAGATAATTCAAAAAACTAAAAAAACTATGATACCTTTAAATTTTATTAGAAGTGTTTTGAAAAAAAAATAATTTTTAATTTTTATCACAGCAATTGATTTAATTTGTAGGATCAACAATTAATTTTTATTATTTATTTAAACAAGCGAATTTTTTAAATATTGTATAGTAATCGAAGCAAATTTCAACTCAATTAGACTTAATTATGTGACTTATAATAATGACTTAGAAATTTTCATTACAAAAAGGCAAACGAACAGACGGTGCTAAATACGCTCTAAAAATTAGGTCACCGATTCCTTTTTTCAGTTACCATTAACCTTAGATATTATGAATAATTTGATATACATTCGGCAGGCAGATAAATACTTTCAAAGCTTTGAATAAATATTTAATTTTTGTATTTTTTTTTCTTTAAATATAAAGTGGTGAATGCAATGATAAAATAATGGTAACAGTAAGTAAGCTACATCTGGTGTCATTGCCTTAACATGATTATAAGAATGTCTGTTAATAGGCATAGTTGCGGTTACACTATCTCCAAGTAGTTCTTAGTTTGTGTTCATTGGTGATTTAAATGACCGGTCACGCGACGAAACTCGTGTTCGTATCTCTGCTAACAACTGTGGTGTTCAACATCCAATTCCATGCAGTTTAATTTACTAGTAGAACGACATCACTTGTATAATAGGTACCTCATGTAGATTGGTATGTGTCAGTTAACCTAATACTTATTCAAACATTTTATTGTAAATTATAACACAGTAAGCACTTACACAAATACAAAAATATCAGAATGTTTCCCTTAAATGATCAAATCTAGTATTGAAGATTATAGGAATCAAAGTGAAAATGAGTATAAAAGCACTTTAGTGGTATTATGTTTCATCATTTATAATAATGTTTCCAGTAATAATACCTATCTAATAATACGTAGGCAGTTATGTAATGTAATTTTGTGGAACTGTCTCCTCGCATGACACTATTAAATCGTCCAATTAAACAAAGATAAAGATAATTTGTTCTTGATTATCTATGGTAATATTTACAGAAATATTGAAATAGATTACAGTATAGATTCATTAGAAATTAATTATTTTGGAATTTCAACTGGGAGAAGTAGTAGATAACAGAAGAAGTTTGAGAAGGTTAAACAAATTACAGATTTCCCTACCCCTAGTTTTCGTCATCCTCTTCGACATGCCGGTGTTAATCTTATTTTACAAAAATAAGTACCGAAAAATTTACTGAACCTTAAAGTGTAAAATTAATGATTGTGCATGACCAACGACATTGGGAAAATAGCTACCTACCTGCAGTAGGGTTTTTAATTGAGGACAACATTGATAACTCTCGAAACTTTTACTATTAGTTCCCAAGTACTACTTTATCTTTTTAGCTTTTGGGTTGTTTTTGGTGCTAAAATAGCAAGACTGCGACGGAACCCAAAAATCTAAAGTAGAAAACATTACTAATGTACGTATGTGATGTAAAGATTTCGAACGACTCCTAAACGATATTTTTATAAACTATGGCTTAGGTGATTTATTTAAATGAAGGAATTATATAAATTCATATGAATTGTAAAATAAATTAAGTAGAAACCTACTTTTTTTATGTTTCATTCCCATCAAATACCAGAAGTTGGTATCAAAGATTGGATCCGAGTCCTTTCTGAAAAATGCATCCTTTATCAGCATCTGCCAGGTAATTCGTAAAGTATGTCTATCCGGATATTTCTTATCCTTCCATTTGCTAGTTTACCGCTGGGGTCCTTCAAACGAAGTCTATATATCGTATATTATCCACTTATATGTAAGAATTACTGAGATAAATGTATCATAATCTTTTCTACACAAACTGAAAAGCACAGCCGTATTAGACCAACGCATATAAGGCTTACTATACATTATGTAGGCGGTAATAGTTCCGTTAAACGGAATAAAACGAACAAAAACCTCCCTTATACCATTTGCTTATTCAAATAGGCTCTGTCTTAAGTGCATTTCTTATCTAAGAACAGCTAAGACTAATGATGAAAATTAAAATTATTGGAGCAGCCAATGCTCTGCGCTTTGGTATCCAAAGATATCTATCGATTTAGGTGCATGCTTTGAATGTTATTTGATAAACTAATGTGGCAAACAACTGTTTGGTAAAACAAGGTTAATTCGTACGATAAATAGTACAAATACATGTTTAGAACTGTAAAGGACAGGTCATTACCCAAACAAATAATCTACTAACAAAAAAATACAACGTGTAATTATATTACACAACACGCTACTGAAGTGAAACTTCTTCAAACACACAAACATACCGGGATAGGGGTTAAGGAATTGGTTTAATAGTATTATTTGTACACTATGCTTCGCATGAGTGCAATTCTGATAGTAAATATACTATAGAATGTCTTTACATCTAATAATCACAGCTTTTTTGTCATTAGACAATACAAACCGGCCGGTACCACGTCTGTAATATCTTCAAAAATATTCATTTAAATTACATGCTGTACAGGGTCATATTGATCTATATTAAATGCATAATGTATTCAAAAGTACTTAATTGGATAAAGATTAATGCTGTAAAAAGTAAAGGATAAAAAATGGTTATTGTGGGTTATACCTAAGAGATAGACATATACCATCCCGGACTTTTTTGTAGACCTTTTTTAGGTGTACAGTACTGTAGTATATTAATATGATCTATCTCGTAGGGTTCAGCCAGCGTTTGCAATGTAAGCGCAAAAAATGTGTTTATTTACGACATCACATTACAACCTCTAAAATTATCAGTGTTTCTCTACTAAATTATGCATGTATTAAAAATATAAACCTTCCTCTTGAATTACTCTATCTATTAAAAAAAACCGCATTAAAATCCGTTGCGTAGTTTGAAAGATCTAGGCGTTGCATGATTTCGTTACATAGCAACTCTCATGAAACGAACTTACCCTACCGTACGTAAAGAAGTTTCACTTCAAGAAGTTTATCAAATGAGTAGTTTTGTCAAAAATTGTTTCACTTCATATCGGGGGTATCATAAGATCGTTGTGAGTTTTAAACACAATTTGTCCGTTCAATACGTAAAAGTATATATCAAATTGAAGGTCTCGACGTTGTACTTATTGTTTAGGGAACTTTACGAACTTCAATTAGATCAACCAAATATTCAGCGTAAAAGTAGTAAAAAAAAAGATTCATTTGCATTTTACAAGGCTTCGTGTGTTATAAATAGAGTGGCGATAAACTTCCATTACATCATACGGAAATAATTTACATGGGAGCCCATTTCCCAGTTCGGATTTCCTTGTTTATCACCTACATACACATACACAAGAACATATATGTATACGTGTAAATATACATTAACGCATGTATATGTATATAAATGTATGTATATACCAATAGGTATATATCTAGCGTTTCTCTCTCACGCGAGTTCTTTAAATTTACCATCGGATTGTTCTTGGGCAGCCAACCATCCCGATCGACATGCGTGATGTTCACTGCAGATAGATGCAACTAACAACGCATCATGAATCCGCAAATAAATCTATCAGTCACACCGTAGGCACCTCTGTTCAAGAAATACAATGGTCTTTAATATATACAGGGTGTGCCGCGATAATTTCATTTATCTATCACATCTTGATATGATTATGAAGGGTCGAGTCGCCTTCAATAAGAAGAAGTCACTTCTATGCTCCCGAACGGTTAATTTAGAAATTCGAAAAAGGTTGCTAAAGGTGTATGTTTGGAGCAACGGCGCTGTACGGGTGCGAAACAATGAATGATAAGGATACCGTGGATAGAGAAGGTTAGAAATGAAGAGGTATTAGAAAGAGTAGGATAACAGAGGATTCTATGGAAGTCAGTAAGACATTGGCGAGATAGGTTAGTAGGACACCTTTTCAGGCATGAAGGTCTAGTCACAGACATATTAGAAGCAGAAACGGAAGTTAGGAAAGGTAGAAGTAGATCTAGATTAGATTACTGTTCGCAGATAGTTAAGGATATGGGTTGTTCTAGTTTTAGAGAAATGCGAAGATTAGCTCAGGATAGGAAAGAGTGGAGGGACGTGTCCAACCAGATGATGATCTCGATATGAAGCCGTCGAAAAGGACAGTCTAAAGTTACCATTTTTGATAACAGATAAACAATAAGGAGTAGAGAATAATTATATTACTCAGTAATTTTACTTAGAAGTATGTCACCTTTAAGGATTCCTTTTATTTAATTTACAGGTTGTTTCAAACTATTTCAAAGATTTTAATATCACTTTATCTATAGAAGAACCTTTATACAAAATTTCAAGGTTCTTATGGTGTGATATAGTTTGAGCTGTAGTGTTCGCCGAATTTACAATCGATATGAAGCCATTGCAAAGGATAGTCTAAAGTTACCATTTTTTGACAACACACCAACAACAAGGATTAGAGAAAAGTAATATTGCTCAGTAATTTTAGTTGGAAGTAGGGCACTTTTAAGAATTTTTTTTATTTAATCCAACAAGATGTTTCATACTATTTCAAAGATCTTAATATTACCATATCTTGTACAAAAATGTCAATGTTCTTGTGGTGTGATGTGGTTTGGGCTGTAGTGTTTGCCGAATTTACAATCGATATAAATCCATGCAAAGGTTAATATAAAGTTAGCATTTTTTGATAACAGACAAACAACAAGGATTAAAGAAAAGTTATATTACTCAGTAATTTTACTTGAAAGTAGGTCAATTTGAAGAATTCCTTTTAATTAACTAACAGGATATTTCACACTATTTCAAAGGTTTTAATATTACTATATCTTGTACAAAATTTCAATGTTCTTGTGGTGTGTGGTGATTTGGCGTATTTACAATTGCTTTTATATGATGTAAAATTCTATTTCCAAGAAATGAGAAAGAATCATTAGAAATAAATGAAAACTAAAACGGCAGACCTCGGAGTTTTAATGAATACAAGAAAGCTGAAGAAATATTTCGCAGTATGCTTCTGTTCTCAAAGGCTATAAAAAATTACCATTACTTATTTTAACGATGGTTTTGAAGAAAATATCTCTATCCATCAAAATATTTACCAAAAAATGTAAAAATTACAAAAATTGAAATTGATGAAAGAATGTTGAATACCTAAAGAAAGAAACATGCATCATCGGGTATCATATCCTTCATTCTTCATTCTTGTGTTATGGTCCATTAGGTTTCTTTCTGCCATTGTGAAAACAGGAAATGTTAAGCGGATAAAAATGTATATTAACCTGAATTCTTCGGCAACTATTCGTTACTACCGTTGTACGTACCAAAGCCTTTCAATTTCTAAAATTAACCTTTACAAAATCCGTGCTGTCGTAATGAATAGTTTTGCGGCAAAACAAGTGAAACCGCATGACAAACGTGAGTCTGCCAGTGGTTTATCATTATTCATAGCTGCCATAAGCATCGCACCTGACGGTACATAAGAAGAAGTGTTGAGGACGAAGGTTTACTTCGCAGAATCAGCACAGTCACGATTTGCATAGGAATAATAAGTTTGAACAGCGTCAACTAGTTCCACGCATCTAATAGTCATTATCTCGAACTTCCATTAAACAAACAAGCCACTTTGGCGTAGTTGTGGTTAATTTTAGAAAGATACGGGGGTTGACGTGTTCGCTTATGAACGTATTTATCTTCTGTCGTGTTCGTTTTCTATAGGCGATCCTTCTTAAGTAGAAGTGTTACTTAGATATAGTAGACCTACCGAGCGGCATGGCCTAGAGGTTTCGACCATTGCTTAGCATTAGTTAATTAGTCTTTTTGTAATTTCCTTAGATTACTTAGTCAAATGCTGGAGTAGTAATATTCCACAGATAAAACCTTTCATTCTCTTCTGTCTTCATTCCCTCCGTCTCATCTTTCTCACCCGAACCACCACCCACCCATTCCCACGATTCCTGAAAGCAGGCTGAAGAGGGCCTTCCGCCCTACCTTCCGGCGTAGTCCGTAGGGACTACCTGTCCACCAGCATTACTGGCTAGTGGGAATGATACACCCAAAAGTTTTTTAAAACTTTCTTTTTGTAGTAAACCTATTGCATGATCTATCGACGATATCTTCAAAAGGTAATGAGGCAATGTCGACGTTTGGGAAAACTCGATGTTTTCCGACTCGTCCAGTCCGAGTCTCGATAGTTAAGTTCTAATACAAAAATGCACATATTTGTACTGTAGTTTCACGATGACACTGTACAAGAACATCTTTTTACTATTAGTCGGTAAAGCGTTTCGCGCCGCGAGACAATTCCATTCATGAATGAATTAATAATACAGGGGCGTGCGAGACGTATTAGAGGTTCTGCAGGACTATTTTATTAATTATTTCAATGCTGGATCGATGCCATAATATTGTTCAACAATGGGTAATTTTGTAAACTTGTGTTTTTTACCACTTTTAAAATTGAGACTAGCCAAGTCTTTTGAACCGAATGTCGGATCCAACTGTGAGTAAGCGTCTAGAATAGAAGACCCATATGCCGGGTATTCTGCAGACCTACTTATTGAACGATAATTCAACCTTACAATTCCTTAGAAAAACAAATTTATCTATAGCCATCTCGTTAAAGCTATCAGTTTCTGATATAAATGATTTTTCAGAAAAACTAATTCGCTGATTTTCTAAATCAGTGCGCGAGTTGTTTCACGCGTTCAATTATAAAAAGAATATCGCTGGACTGTTGCACCACGCAAAACTTGGACCGTTGCACCGCGCGAAGTCCGACCGTTGCACCGCGCATTGAATATATAATTGTTTAGCAGTTCCGCAACTCTACAGCACCTATACATCAGCCTCTCCTGCAATGAACCAACAAAAGTTAGATATATTTCACCTCTTATTCATTAGTTATCATCAAAGTATCTGCAATAAAAGTTAACAATAATTTGAACCTGAAAAGAACTGTACCAAACTTGAAATCTCTGATCCGTGTTTTGATGTTAGGATTTGTGCAATTTAGTGTATTCTAAAGATTCATTAAAATCTCCCGTCATCTTAAATAATTAATTAATTATTCAAAACTAGAATGATATCCAATTGCGGTGGCGTTTTAACATTGTTAGAAAAGCAAGATAATTAACAATGACTATAAAGTCGAATTTTACATTAGAGATACTCAATTATTAATTTTTCATTGGTAGGTAATTAATTCTGTTTGGATCTTAATTAGCATCGTTATTATCGCAGCACTTGTACGTACTATTTACAAGTCAAATCTTTTTACTAGCTAAAAGAAACTGGTCTCATCGCAAGTTCTTAATAGATATGTTGGTATGTGCTTGGTATTACAAAATCTTTTTGTTACCAATAGATGTATTTAGATACCATACGTAGGTACAATAAATATTCTCATACTTGAGTTTTAACCTCTAAATATTACTCCATCTACTAATAAATAATACTCCTATTAATATACGTTCCATTAATTCTTCTCAAGAAATACTAAGCGTACTTAGTACTATCGCATATAGCTGTTAATGAAGCCATCCTTTTTTGTGTACAAAACACTTAAACGATATATAAATAGTTGGTTAATTTTTTACTAATACACTTTTAATATACTTTAATAAAAATTATGGAATATTTCTGCACCGAAAATAGGAAATAGTTGAATGGTAGAAACCAAGGAATTGGTAACTACCCAAATTCAAATAAAGTGGAAATAATGTCTAATCGGTACGGAGATAATTACAAATCTTATTCTGTTGTGTTAGAACTTTTTTGCTCTAGGAATTTCAAGAATTCTTGGCAAATCATGTTATAAGTAAATTCAATTTAATCTTGTTGTCTGATAAGCAGTTTCCTATTAAAAAAAAAGACGCTTTCCACAAATTGGTTACTGTTGGGAATTGATTTTGAATTTTGTTTAAACTGACCAAATGCCGGACCTGGCTTACACGACTAATTAATGGTTACGACCATCAGCGTGTTACAATTGCGTCTAGTGGCAAAAATTTCCATTGAACTTCAATGGGAATCAATGGAAAATTTGTAAATTCCATTCGAACCCATTTGGCATAAATGGAAAAATAATTGTTTCCGTTTACAATAATTCCATTAATATTTATATAGGGAAAATTTCCATTGATTTTCAATGGGAACCAATGCAAAATTTATGAATTCTATTTAAAACCATTCAATATAAATGGAAAAACAATTGGGTACCTAAAAATGGAGAAGATCTGGTTTGAGATGATTAAAACTTATTAAAAAAAAATGGAGAAAAACGTGCTGAAGTTAATGTGATTGTCAAAGCAAGTTGTAAAAAAAACTCATATTTCATCTTGATTAAAACGAATGTCATTTAATTACCACCAACAATAATTAAAGGTAAAAAATAAAGAATTAACACTAGGATTTCCATTGGGTTCAGGAATGGAAGTTCCAATGAAACGCAACGGAAATCCCATTAAGTTCGGGAATGGAATTTCCACTAGAATTTATCCCATTGGCAATTCTCCATTTATTACCATTAATTATTATTTTATTACCATTAATTAGAATCAGTGGTAATTAAGTGGCATTTTTTTAATGGAAATGGAATGGAAATTTTTCCCACAGGAACCACTCGTGGCGTCGATTAGTGGCGACCACAAGCAAGGAAGAGTGTGCGACCGGCCTTATTTCATGTATCACCTTTTGTACACCTGGTATCGAAACTAGATCTGGAATCATTTCGAGACCGCGGAGATCGCCAGACTCATTGAAACAATAATTTTCCTTTAAGTATATCAGCGAATGTAATACGTCGGCTATAACTTTCTACCTCCAACTAGTCGAACGACGACGGCTATTGAAATTCATCAATTGTACTGTGGCGTGCAATGTTGCATTCGTTCTTTGGCTTTGTTATCGTTGGAATGTCACTGACTGGTAAACAGCCTCTAATGAATGAACAATAAGCACTAAACAATAACACACTGTTATTGTTGTTTTGGTTGCAGTTTGAGTCTTCTGCATCTTATCCACTACGTTATAATATTACTTACTTATAATGAATCTGCTCATCTCGCATTTCCCACACATTATTTTAACAATGCACATCTCTGGCTACATTTTCTCATTGTTCGACAATAATTGCGAGATAATTGCCGATATTAAGTAACGCAATGTTGCGTTATTTGTTAATTATCTCCGGTAATGAACCTAAGTTCGTGCAATACTTGTACCATTCTGCACGTATAAGAGGGTGGGTAAGTTTTTAATAACATGCTCAACATAATGAATGCTTTATTACTATGGAGGTGGGAGGCATATTTGCCTGGAGTTTAAATCCGAAAGTGGTGCCCCACATCAGTGGATGGGCTGCACAGGCCCCTCTTTCCATTGGGCACTCTGGGCAAGTGCCCAGGGCCCCACGATCAACGGAGGCCCCCTATGTAGTTCCTGCCAGATCCATCCGTCTACTGAAAGCCGATAATTATTTTAAAAAAAATTAATCAATAATTGCTGATTAGAATATTTACTTGCATAATCGCTTTTGTATGCTATAAACGCGAGCACACCTAAATGTAGGTGATTCTTGAAACATTTATATATTCTCAAATTTTATTACTTCGAATCGCTCTCCAAAGAGAAAAATACAAAATCTGACTACAAGGACTTGTCTCAAAGAATAAGACTTAGAAGTTCGCGCCAGACATTTTTTGATGACTGCACCGATAGTCCAACTGAGTTGGGAAGAGATACTAAAGTAGAAATACCTTACTTCCCATAAGTGATACCCCATGCGTGCATCTAAAACAGCAATTGAGTTTGTGCAAAGACATTGGTTATTGTTGACATTGTTTTTCGCTTGAAAACTCCAAATCCCGAGACAAAGTTGCAATGAATTTGCTGCTATAAAGATGTTAACGAGAAAGAGTTAGAAATAGAATGTCTGTATTTGGCAAACTAATAGTATTCCAGAAGATTTAATAAAAAACCGAGTTAGAGACACATTTCCAAATGTAGAAATTGCATTGAGAATATTTTTAAACATGATAGTAACTAACTGTAGTGTCGAACGCTCCTTGTTTAAACGAAAAAGAATAAAAAATAAGTTAAGACGAACAACGCTTCAAGAAATACCGATCAGTCCATAGAATGGGACATGCTCAAAGAGTTTGAACAACTGGTTGGCGATTTTGCATATCTGAAAACTAGAAGGGTGCCTTTTCAAAGAACACAATTCTGCACCAACCTGAGAATGATAGTTACTTTTCCGAGTTATATTACAATTATCTAATCATTTATTGTGAATGTAAATAAACAAATAATTGTTGATAAACCAAAATAATACTCTGTCAAAGCTGTAGGCGCCTCGTCAGACTTATGTGCCCAGGTCCTCCAATAAGTTGAAGTAAATTTTCTACCTAACTCTCGCTGACGTATCAGCATTTCTTAAACAAATTGGTAAAAGAACTGTACCTATATACCACAAAATAAACAAATTTGAAGCACTTGAACATCAAAAATAATACATAATATACCTGCTTAATCTTCGGTAATGCAAATTTTATATTTGAATGGAGTGTGCGGGCTCAGTTTCAAATTCAGTGCAATCTCATGCGAAATATTGTATTTCATATTTAAATAGTAAATCAAATTGATGAAGTTGTTTGATAAATTTCGATTTAATTAAATTTTGAGAAAATCGACACAAATGCTATATTTTTCAAGTAATTACCATATTAATTGCTGAACCTGAACCAAAGGATCTGTGAGACCTACATGAGATAATAATTGAAATATAAGTACAAGCACATCAATTTCAAGGCAACATGTAATTAAATTGTTAAATGCATGTTTAGTATAAACGCGCTTTCAATTATCGTTTAAATTGCAGCGAAGATATTGTTTTTTTATTTGTTATCAACATGTATAGATATTTATAATGCCTTTTGCATTTAGTATTCATAGCAGTTTCCTGGTATATATAGGTAATCAATTTCTAGATTCTTTTTTAATTAACTTCACACCGATTTTCAATATAATACCTACTGTATTTAATTTACAAGATAGTAAAATATTGGAATTAAAAAAAGCACCATTTAAACATAATTTTCATCATCTAATCATAAATAAACACATAATACCTGCACGTGTATTTTTAATTTCAGACAGTTTAGTAAATAACTTACGTCATTAACCGATACTAAGTTTAATTAGCCTATAAGCGAAGCCTAATTATTATTATCAGGGTAAGAACATTTTAAGTATTCCTTAGTCTGGTAGGTACACAGTTTGTTATTATTTATACGTACCGATATATTAATTTACTGTTACCTATGTTATAAAATAACGGTGCATAAGTTATGTGGGTAATAAGGGCAAATATTTCGCGACTTAAAATTCACTTCTCTGGCGCCAAATTTTTTGTTGTGAACATCAAAGGAGCATTTTGCAACACGAACCAACTTTGTCGGCACTTAATTTGGATTTCAATACGCAATACTACGACGATTCATACTGCTGATTACCATATACTGAAAAGCATATTTACTCTTTTCATTGTATTGTATATTTTAAATAACAAATCGGTTTTGAAATTGAACGATCGAATTTGTTAACTGTACCGAAAATAACCAGAACAATTCAGTCCATAAGAGTCGCATACACAGAACACCATAAACTGATGATATAACAGACGGGCTGAAAAGTTCGTAGGCTAGCATAGAAAAAATTACTTTTTTTGATAGAATTTGATTTTATTATTCGATATAGTTCCCTTCTAGGGCGATACAATAACGATTATAGCGGTCATACATTTTTTCGATATCATTTTTATAATACGATTTGTCTTTAGCCTCAAAATAGGCTTCAGTTTCGGCGATTACCTCTTCATCGGCTTGAAATTTCTGTCCAGCGAGCATCCTCTTGAGGTCTGAGAACAGAAAAGGTCGCTGGGAGCCAGATCTGGAGAGTACGGTAGATACGGAAGCAATTCGAAGCCCAATTCATGGAATTTTGCCATCTATTTCATTGATTGGTGACACGGTGCGTTGTCTTGATGAAACAGCACTTTCTTTTGCAAACAACAACAAAAGTTCTTTCACTATAAATGCTCTAACTTAGATACTAATAGTCCAACAGCTGTCAAATTTATATACGTGTCTTTTGAACGTTAGGGATAACTAAAAATCATATGGATTTGATACTAGTAGAGCCATATATGGGTCAGCCTACGAACTTTTCAGCCCGCCCTTGTAGTTCTGTTTAAGAAATGCTGATGTGTAAGGTGATTTCTTCATAAATTCGTCGTTAGGACCCCTATAGACCCCCCAAATATTTGTGAAGTAGCCATATGAGTTTTTCATATAGATTTTATGAGACAAGCTTAACTCATGATTAACAATACAAAGAAATGGACAATGCCACCATTGCCTCAAGAGGGGTTGATTAAGTAAACATAAAATGTAGGAACCCTTCTTATAGATAATCCGGCAGCCAGTAGATCACATTTAATAATTATCAGGTGATGTAAACTGATTGATTCTTCTAAATTTTTTTTAAAGAAAGTTACAATCACTTTTCCTCAAAAGAGCTACATGCGGTAATTATAGATAATGATGCTTCAATGATTCAAGGGTTGTATCCCTTTGTAAACCTTATAGGGGAGCCTCATAGCGTCCACACGAGGAAGTGTAGCTAACCTTGTCAAAACTCAAGCTGCCCTTTACCCAAAAATCTAGTGAATTTAATTTCAATGAAAATGTAACTGAAATGTAACAGCTTATACGAAACAACAGCATAGTGACATTACATAAAAGCAAGAAATTAGACATCGCGAGACGCCTGGCAGATGTGAAACATCGAAATTCCGATACACTTACATAAATGAAACTATAGCAGTTTCGCAATGTGGAATGCGATCTTACAGTTATTTGCACAAAATAATAATAAATGAACTGTAAAATTAAGTTGCATGTCTTAAACTAACCAGAACCTAACCTTCAAGAGATGTATCAACATTAAAAAATATAGGAAAATAGTAAAAAAAAATAAAGCAAGGATTCAATGGACCAGAAATACAACCCTAGCCACCTATATAACAGGTGCAAGCATCCTTACTACATGCCTATCATATTCCCACCCTAGAATTATTGATGACATTTCCAACATTAATATATCCTGCAATTAGTGGCAAATTTTCACAATATGTGGTTGATTAAGCTGTCTATAATTATTCATCGAAGCTTTTCTAAATTTCTTGGGAAAATTATGTTGGTATTTACATATGTTCAAATAATCCATTCAACAATCTCCGTGTGTGGCTACAGGAAAACGCCGTTTTAAGGATAACAGATTAATAAAGTAAAAGGAACAAATTAGCCCCTACCAATTTCAACAAACTAATTCAACCATACAATACTATCCCCCTCAAATCGAACTACCGTTTAAAAATCTTATTCTCGTGGTGTACGTCTTGGTTTGTAGTATTTTCTTGTACGTAAATGCACCATATCAGTCATAACAAACACAACACTGGGATCACACAACTAAAGACTTTTACAAGTCATTTTAGATAGATTTTAACACAAAAATAGTCCTACAAATACATAAATTTTTACGTTACAAGCTGTGGGATACCTAGGAAGTCAAATAAGTGAGGATGGAAGGAGTAGTAGGGATATAAAGCAGAGGATAGCGCAGGGTCGTGTCGCCTTTAATAAAAAAAATGTCACTTCTATGCTTGTGAACGGTTAATTTAGAAATTCGAAAAAGGTTGTTAAAGGTGTATGTTTGGAGCACGGCGGTGTACGGGTGCGAAACATGGACAGTGGGAGCCGCGGAAAAGAAAAGGTTAGAAGCGTTCGAAATTTGGTGTTATAGACGGATAATGAGGATATCGTGGGTAGAAAAGGTTAGAAATGAAGAGGTGTTAGAAAGAGTAGGAGAATAGAGGACTCTATGGAAGTTAATAAGAAATAGGCGAGATAGGTTGGTAGGACACCTTCTCAGGCATGAAGGTCTAGTCAGAGACATATTAGAGGCAGAAACAGGAGTTAGGAGGGGTAGAGGTAGACCTAGATTAGATTACTCTTCGCAAATAGTTAAGGATGTGGGCTGTTCTGGTTTTAGGGAAATGCGAAGTTTAGCTCAGGATAGGAAAGAGTGGAGGTACGTGTCCAACCAGTCATAGGACTGATGACCTTATGATGATGATGATGACGCAGCTGTGTGATGCCTGAGCAGCTACTGAAAATTGAAAAGAGCTAGAAAAGTTTTTGTGAACCTAGATTCATATTTTAGAAGCAAGTCCTTTAGTTTTTGAGCAGAAATTATGTAAAACGTTTTACTTTAAAGCGAACCCTCGAAGCAAAACCTTTTCTTTCGCTTTTTGCATAGATCTTGAATTGCTTCAATTTTTGGAAGTAAAAGGCAAGGCTTCTTTTTATAAATACCACATAATGCGTATGTCAGCATAATTCTAATAAAATACATTTAACTTAGGCCCGTTAATCCGTACTGCAATTCCAATTGCTTAAAATTTATTTTCATTTTCATCAAACTTGCTTAATTTAATTTCTTAACAAGATTAAGTAGAAAATGAATGGTAAGCACTTCCGTGTAAGTGTTTATGAGAAACGTGTATTTATATAAGAGACAGTAAGAACAAAGGAAACCTGCTGCTGCAGTTCATCGTCCTTTTTAATATTAATTTAACTTCTTCGTTTAGCGGTGACACCGAAGCTTACGAAAACAAAATTAGAAAATGTACATAATATGAATACGTGCCTACATTTTTGATTCTAAATTTTTGTGGAAGACAATTCGTGAATTACTTTTCTTTTTTTAACGCCATTCAAAACTTTAATCTTGGAAAAAGCTATTTAGGTCTTGAATTGTTTGAATAAACTTTCAAATAATAATAAAGATACTTGTTCCATCCCAACATTTAATAACTACTGATATGATCGACTCCAACTTCAGGTCGATCGGACAAGCAGGAAGAAGTCCCATCTGGAACCGCTGTCCCCCAGTCTACATCATTGATCGGTAGTTCGAGGGACGTTTCTTGTACACTCGCATCTTGGATTCAGAACTACTATGATCAAGTATAAATTTTGAAGGCTAAATAAAGAATAGACATCGACGAACAGTTAATGTCTGAGTTTCATTCGTTTATTAGCGAAAGCGTTACGAATTTTCCTTGAGCATATGTTTAACGGTAAGAAAAATAAATCAGCACTTAATAGGTAAAGCTACCTACTGATGGTCGAATAAAATAATTATTAAGAAACTTGGCCAGCAAAATTTCTCGAACGTGAAACCGGACACATACAAGGCAATACCAAAAATGCAGTCAGATCACTTTGGGTTATAATACCTTTACAGACAAAACTGTTTTACCTTGCGGATCATTACAAAATGCACTATACTTGAGAATGCAATAATAAAATAGTAACCTGTACATACAAACGGATTCAAAATAGCGCCTCATATCTTCTATACAAATAAAATAGTTTCAATAATTCTATTTATTCCAGTTCCTTAACCGTAGAATCCTAAAATTGGTGAACATATATTATTATCTAAAGGGTTCGTTGGTTTGTACGTAATACAGTCTAAATGTACAAAGAAATTGACGTTTTTTTTATTAAAAAAATAACATATTCAGTATTAGGTACAAGATTTGCCCAATGAATTGATGATCATTTCTGTACCTCTCGACGGATTTGGTTTCCTCACCAAAAGAATAGTTTTTAATACCTACTAATTCGTAAAAATATTTCGTTTACCTTCCTAAAATTATCCGACAACAAATATTTAATTTTGTCGAGCTTGATTTGGGGTAGGACTTCCATAATTAATGTCATTACAAATAGGTAGACGCAAATTGGTATCTAACAAAAACCATGGCTTTCTCATGACCAGTTGCAAGTGCATTTGTAACATTCCCTCACTGTTTTTCCTTCTCCTCATCGATATTTTCGTACAGACTTAAAGAGCGGGAACCAGAGCAGTGCATGCATCTGCATCCATCCTTTTCCACCTCTGGCATAGGTATTACGTTTCTGGAACGAGCTAATAAAGACCCATCATCCGCAACTCGGCGCGGATTGTCGCGAGCGTACGATTTTGAGATCAGGTTTTTCAGGTTTCAAGCACACGTTAATAATAAATATATACATATATAAATGCATATATGTATATGGATACACATATATGTATACACATATAAAGAGCGCTCGTTCAATTTTTAGTCCTAAGTGATGACGGCATGCTGGTCAATATTTGCTCCGGATCAAAAAAAACAAGCAAAAACCCATATGGACATAATCTCTTCCACGTAGACTTTCATAATGGATATAAAGAATTCGAAGGACATAGCATGAGGTTTCTCTTTCCACGATTAGGGGGACCAAATGCTAACTCAAAATACACGATGAAGCTACTAATATACCTGCAGAACTGTGCCTTAAAGCCAGTTTTCCTAGAAACTATTGGATTTGTACTAAGGAATGCTGTTTTAAATTCGTTTCAAATTAGTACTCGCTTTTGTCGAATTTTTATCCTTTAAAAAGGATCGGTTGGAAAATTTTGTATAGAAAAAGTAAAATAACTTAACACAGCCTCAGAAATTATACTTCTCTGGTCCTTTGGTGTAATTTATAATTATTAGGCGATATAATTCAAGAAAAACAAGTTTCAATTAGAACAAAATGTTCATCCTATTTTAACTTAAGGAAAACTAATGGTTTATTATGAAATTGGATTTGCCCAGCTATGTATACATGGGAGAAGGATGTAGGTAGTAATACCCATTCAATCTTCTCCTAGATTGTTATTAAGAAATATACTGTAATACAAAGATAGGAGACGGAAAATTAGAAGAAGTGACTGATTTTAGGTATCTAGGAAGTCAGATAAGGCAGGACGGAAGTAGTATGGATATAAAGCAGAGAATAACGCAGGGTCGAGTCGCCTTCAATAAGAAGAAGTTACTTCTATGTTCGCGAAGGATTAATTTAGAAATTCGAAAAAGAATGTTAAAGGTGTACGTTTGGAGCGCGGCACTTTACGGGTGCGAAACATGGACGGTGGGCGTGGCGGAAAAGAAAAGATAGAGAAGGTTAGAAATGAAGAGGTATTAGAAAGAATAGGAGAACAGCGGACTCTATGAGATAGGTTGGTAGGACACCTTTTCAGGCATGAAGGTCAACTCAAAGACATATTAGAGTCAGAAACGGGAGTTAGGAGGGGTAGAGGTAGACCTAGATTAGCTTACTGTTCGCAAATAGTTAAGGATATGGGTTGCTCTAGGCTTAAGGAAATGCGAAGATTCACGCAGGATAAGAAATAATGGAGGTGCGTGTCCAACAAGTTTTAGGACTGACCACCTTATGATGATGAAGAAAATGTAATATTCAATGTACTTGTTTTTATTTAATTTTTATCCTGTTTCAAATACATATTATTCCTTCTTTAACTTCGAAGAGGTCTGGCTCTGTGAACTGAAATTTGCTGTTTTACGCTGGTATCATTCTAGGACAAACAAAATTCACCAATACATGTTAGTATATAGCACATATTGATCCGTTGGCATTAAAGGGAGCGATGCAGGTGATGAGCAAAACCAATACCACTACTGAAAAACCAGGACCAATTTTGCTCATTACTCAGCGGTTCGGGTCAAAGTAATGAACAGAACCAGTTGTGTGGCCCAGTTCAATGATGCCGCGTCGCCCTCGAATAAAAATCTAGATAATTCATTTGGACGACCAACCAAAAGAAGATTTTGTATAAGTACATCATCATTTAATTGTAAATTATTAAGTGTAAATGAAATACATACAAGATAATTAAAAAATCTGACATCAACAATTGAAAAAATACGTAATAGGCACGTCGTGTCTTTTACCAATGAGATTCATAAATTACTTACTGGTAAGGCTATAATACGTAATTGCAACTGATACAAATGCCACGGTGTGCAGGCAAGAAATCACTATTAAATAATTAGCATACCTAATTCCATCTCTCCAGCTGACACCCAATGGAAATACTTGACAAGTCGACGTTGACTTATAGATCGGGAAAGGAATCAAACGAAGGACAATGACTTATAGAAACAATGAACGTGTTTATCCAACACCGATTGATGTAATGCATCTACATCTACATGTAAAGGAATTTGTAACTTTTAAAACTGTTTTATCTGATAGCGGCCATATCACGTCAATTACCTACCTTTTCAATAATCATAGCCAAAATAATTGCATGACAAACTATCCTTTTTGCTATTTGGTATAGAACCATGTATCAAGGCGAGGTATGTATCATATGTGTACCTACTTTATTTTACAATCTTGCTTAACACAAAGGTAAATGCTGTAACTGTATGCGCTTAGCAAACAATACATGTAGAAATGAAACAAAGAAATATGGCGCTCTATTCTCATGCAGCACAAAAGTATACTTCATGAGACAAACACTCCTGCCTTACGACCAAACTATAAACCAAACTGTTCAATGATGACCATTACCAATAGTCTACAGCGTGTACAGTTCGGCATAAAAATAACGGAACTGTCATAAATTGGGTAAGGCTTTCATTAAAATTTCCAAAAACAAACAACTTGTAATTCTACTAATAGTAAAATATATACATGCTTCATATGTATACCTAAAGTTTTAAAATCGTAATTGTTTTCTAACGGATATTTTACATTTGTTACAGTTTCTTTAATGTTCTCTAAATCTTTCCCTAAGCTAACGCCCAGCTTGCCTCACGTAGGAATTTTCAAATTGAAATTATAATTGATCAAACAAAATAATTCGAAGTGATCTATTCTGTCGAAACTGCCAGACGCGGATCGCGATTTCGATCTTTTTGGATCTCATCAGCGCGTCCCAGGCAGCTCCGACAGAACACAGACCAACCTTCACCCGCTGTCTTAACAGAGCGTTTTCAAAAATACCACAAATGGCGTGGTGAGCGCCATCTGTAGTACGATGCTACATTTGAGGATTACGTATGCTCCGTTGATGAAATTGATCAGTTTATCATTATTATTTTATAGTATTTGTTGTGCTAAATACCTTTTCGTTAGACATCTGTTACAATATTTTAATACACGTAGAAGGAAACATTGAAAAAACTATAGATGTTCCCCCTGAATCAACCAATTTCTTAATTAGAAAGCGCTGTTGTAGTAATGGTAACATAGTAATAAAAAAGCAATTAGCTAAACGTTAATGGTCTTTTACAATCAATCACAACAATTAATACATTTTATACGTATGTATAACACATCCTTTTTCAAACACATAACGGAGTTTAATTGTTGAAAGGCTAAGTTGTGATTGGCAATTGTAGGACAACCATTGTAACAATGACCACAATTAAGCCTTGAAGATGTAAAGCAAAGTATTCATTCAAGTCGGTTCTACTTTATCACTTCTTTAAGGCAGCATTTGTAGTAATTCGAACAGATAAGGTAAAGGAGGAGGATTTTGCATGGTACCTATTGACAGAATTATCGATGAAAGGTAATTCGAATCATTTAGACCAATCTAAAATGTATTGCCTACGTAGTCTTCATCAGTACCTTCCTAACCAAAGGATGACGGTTTTTTTCGGGAAAGACCTATTGACGTAGAATTTGGACAGTAAATAGGGTAAAGTTCAAGGATCAGAAGTTTTAATACTAATCCTTTTCTCAAGTAGCAACAAAATAGCATTATTTAGATTTTTACGTAAAAACTCAAATCATTTCAAAGTAACTAGACATTGACTCAGACGCAGTATACATCAGAGGTGATTATTGTTTTCTTTCCTTTAAACCCCCGGTTTGGTCAACATGTTTAATGTAAGTATCTATTGTGTTTAATTAAATAGATTATTGAACAAAAATTAAATGCTCAGCGGCTTCATATCTTGTATGATGAACAAATCACCTCATGATTTCTTCATAAAATTTTATGCGAACAGCTCTGCATCATCTATCATCAGACAGATTAGGAAATTTTAATACCCGTTCACGTGTTGCTTTCCAATCATTTCGTGAAATATGAAATAGCTGTACCACCTGTTGGAACGCCATTTATTATTGTTAATTGGCGATAATAATAAGGAGACTCGAGCGACGAAAGAGTCAATAAGTCATAGGTTATCTCGCCGAATATGGGTGTAAAAACAATAATTAATGAGTAGGAATTTTAAACCCCTTTCCAGTTAGTTTGTACTGTACTGAAAATCGATACTGATACTTACTCTAAAAATTTGCAGTCTCTCTCCAGTCTCTCAGAGTCTTTCAGCGTCTCTGAGAGCGTCTCTCACAGTCTTTCACAGTCTCTCAGTTATTGCCTAGGTGTTTTTATGGATCTCTCAGAGAAAGACTGAATGAATAAAACTGAAAAATTGAGAAACTCGAGTCTCTCATAGAAAGACTGGGATCTCTGAAATATGTTGAACTTAGAAAAATTTAACCATGTCTATTGAGACACCACTTATTGCGAAATTCGAGTCTCTCGTTCAGAGATTTGAGTCTCTCGTTCAGAGACTGGATACGAAATGAGGATCTCTCTATGAGCGACTCGAGTCTCTCGTTCAGAGATT
>NW_020439170.1:1049202-1054761 GCF_000699045.2 Agrilus planipennis | reverse complement strand
TCGATTCTACGGTATTTGTTATTCTGCAAAGCTTTATCCATGAAAGGAAACGAAAAATGAATGAGAATTTTATGTATTTCGCTTCTTTATCGTCCTACGTGCACAATAAAAAGTTTTAACATCGTATCGTGTAAACATATTTTATCGTTACTGTGTTAGTTTATACGCTGCATACTTATTTTACACATTCAACAAAAGTCTAAAGAATTTCACATGGGTTTGTCTAAAAATCTCACTTGAAGCTCTATGAAACAATGATTTATTTATTTTAAAAAATCTGTGCAATTAAAAAGCAATTCGAAATTTCAAAAGAGATTAATTTGACACTTATTATAATTAAACAATTAAACAAGGGATAGCATCGCATCACCTAATGATACAAATTGAGCTGAACACAGAGGTAGTAAAGGAACAGTAGAAAGATAGAGAACAAATAATATGGAATGAGGAGAGCATCGAAGACTTTATAAATTGGCTGAATAAAGTAGGACCAGTAAGGACTTGGAAAGATTTGAGAATAAAAATAAAAAATGGTATGACAATGAGTACCATCAAATAAAGCCAAAGCTAAAAGAAACACAGAGAAGTGCAACAAAAGAGGAAGGTAACATACAGACTGTTAATTGATAGAAAGACGGAAGAACAAGAAACCAGAAAATTGTTGAAGGCTAGAAAAGATAAAATCGATATGAAAATCTGGGAACTCATAAACAATCAAAGGTGCAGAAGAGAGAAAATACGTGAAAAACTAAAACTGCCAGAATGGGTGTAGCAGTTTAAAATTCAAATGCACGGAATAGACATAGAAGAATCATGCATTGGAAATACGAAAACTGAAAACAAAAACAAGAGGAAGAAGAAGACGAAAGAAATAGAGAAGAAATTAAAAAAATAAAAGAAAAGAAAGAAAGCAGCAGGAGAAGAAAAAATACCAAATAAAGCATGGATTTACGGAGAAGATGAGATTATAGAGAATAAATGACATATGGAAACGCAAATTTACCAGAAGAATGGAGAACGGACATTATGACACCAATATACAAAAAAGACAACAAATATGAGATAAAAAATTATAGAGGAATTACCCTTATGAATATTGGATATAAAATATACGCGGAGATATTTAAAAATTTGCTCGAGCCAGTAATTTAAGAGAATAATTTCATGGCTGACACACAAATAGGCTGCAGAAAAGGGAGAGGGACACTGGATGCTATATGCATAGTAAAGACGGCCATTGAAGAAGAAATAAAGAAAGAAAAAGAAGAAATCTGAAGAGAACATTTGACAGGATAAATAGAAAGAAAATATAGAGTATAATGGAAGAAAAAGGAATAAATATGAGGTTGAGAAAAAGAATATAGAAGAAATATTTCAGCCAACATCGTTCAGCTTCTTTTCAACCTGGCTTTTTCGGATCTAAAAATATACACACACACACATACACATACACAGTCACACACCACACACACACCTAATTTTGTTAATAAAGCTAGTTTCTATCTACCTATCTTTCTAATAATAAATCTTCAAAATTTTATTAAATCACCTACTTATATGAGTCGGAACTCATCCAATTCTCAAGNACCAGAGAGACCCGATGAGAGAGCGAGACTCGAGTCTCGCTTTCAGAGACTCTGAGAGACTGAACATTTTTACCTCGGGTAATATATACTTTAAATTAAAAAAAAAGGACACACAGACCCACGAATGATCCGGTAAGAGTTCTGTTTTTCATTCAGATGTACACAACCCTAACCCAAAAACCAACTTAACATTGCAGTTGAAAGAAAAATGTCTTCCCATACATTCAAGCTGCAAATATAAATATTGTTTTGTTGAAAGATTTATAAATTTTCCACTAATCTATATTAAACTATTTTCTGTTTTTTTCAAAATTTTACGTTCAGAGATAAGGGTAAGGGGAGAATGGTCAATTTTCATTAATTTATTTTAAAATTATAAAACAAATATATTTCAGACACAACAGCCTTTTCATTTGATATGTCACACGGTACAGTTTGCAAAACTTTTTTTTTAATTTCCTCGTCTATACGTGCTTATTTTTTTATATTTACTGTGTCTCTCTGGTTAAAACCTAAGATTTACCGAGTGTATGGTGGTAAAAGTTCGACATACACGATGATCACAGAACATTTCGGACTTTTACCATTCACAGTTGGTAAATGTTAGGTTTTACTGGATTTAACGGAGTTCGGGCTTTTACAGTAACATGTATGTACATATTTAGGTGACAAATATTAATATTCATCGGATTTTCCTTATTACCCGTATATAAATCAACAAATAACTGAGTTCTGTTGTGATCGGTTCCAACAAAATCGTAAATCTCTTTTTTTCCATTTATCCAACAATCAGTAAAAAATACGATTTAGTGCTTAGCATAATATTCTCGTTATTTAAAAATTTCTTCATCAAGATTTATATGTACTTCCCAGGAGTTAAACTGCCGGCCATAAATTGACAAATTTGATAATTAGGAATACGAACCTAAGTCATTATTGTGAATTATAGACTGGAGAAGGTATAGATTACCAACCATATGGTACACGTGGAAATTGCCACGCCAACTATGCACTTATATGTTAATAACACCTACTCAAATGATGGCGCTGTTTTATATCGAAACTTTCCTTTAGAAACAGCATAATACGGTATTCTCTGTTGCCAAAGGCTAATTCAATTTAACAGCTAAATAACAAGCCTATACCATAGGATTAATTACCATCAGTAGAGAGCTCAGAAGTAGGAAACTGTTTCCTTGACAACGGTATGCTTACACCTAATTGATAAAATTGTTCGTGGAAATGGAAAACAGTATATGCAATCGTTCGTTAAATACATAGATAAAACAATTTCATTCTTTAGGCAAATTGTAATTCTTAGAAAGTCGTAGGTATACGTTACCTTTACATTTATTAAATTGAGAAAGCAGATCAAAAAACAACAAAAAGGATAATAGAATATGTTCTTGGTCAGGATTTTGAAGATATTAATGGATACTTATTTCCAAGGTATTACTTCTTGTTTCACGCAGTGGGAATCACTGGTGAGATACCCGTAGATGCTGACTGACTGATCTTGGGGAAATAGTATGTCAAGTTTCCCGGAGTGTAAGTAAACTTTAGAAATAATCATGTCTTGACAACACATTAGGAAAATGGTCTTGCACCAACCGAAAAGGGGCAATTTTCTAACGATCCTTCGCTGGATTTCAGTGAGGGCAAAGTCTTGAGGAAAATTACCGTGAAGAAGTTGTTATACAATACCAAGCAGTGGGTAGAATAAATATTTTTCCTTTGAGATTATTTCAATGTGAGACTAAAATGAGATTCTTTAGAATACCATGGGTGTAACAAGACATACAGATTACCCAAAAAAAAAAGCAGCATAAAAAAGATTTATGATTTCTTTCACAAAACCTTTAGCAATTATTAATCAAAGTCTAAACAATTCCTCAAGTTTGCGTCGTCCTCCTCCACCAGGCGAGGCATTTCTATGATCAAAATTAAGTTGCTGTCCAGTGCCTCGTAAATACGATATGTTTACTATTTTCCTCTGACCTGATGAAGTAGAAATTAGCGCCTATAACTTCATGCAGCTTACTTCACTTACTTTTACCTTTTACAATTTTATTCAGCTTCTCTTCAACGTATTCTTCTTTTTTTTAAGCCCACGCGGCCATTCCTTTTAATTTAAATCGCGATTCTCCGAATCGTCTTCGGATTGTTCTTAACAGTTGTATAAGCAATTAAGGAGACTTATTGTAGTACAAGTGTATACATCAATAGGTTAATTAGATACACTCACGTCAGATGATCGTTCAAGTCGTAGAAGGCAATGAGTGGATGGTGTCGGTGCTTCTTCTGATTCGTTTTGAACGACCATCGTCGACTGACTATACTCTCATACAAATTAATCGTATCTAGGTGAATTACGGAGACCCTAGACGTGTACATTACCCAGATATTAGTGACGAGATAGGAAGAGAGGAATAAGTACATGTCATTAATGTTTCCTTCATAGGTACACTCCGTTGGATTCCGCTAAAAGTTCAAAAGGTCTCTGTAACAACATGTGAAGATTGGAAAAAACGAGGTTTAAATATCTTGCTTTATGGGCCATTAGGACATTTGTAGCGTCACAGGTCAAGTGTGAAATTGTCCAAATACCGCAGTCTATTATGTGTTAATAAATTAATGCCTCAAGTGGAAAAGGATTAAGTGTTTAATAGGTACGTTTCTATCTTTTAGGTTTACGAGCAGCGTGGATAAACTGTCCATTTGTACTTTTCGGCACACATAATGAGTGAAATATTACAACTCAAACGATAGGATAATTGAATTTTATCATTACATAACGCCACAAATAACGGTATCAATAGGAGTTTAATTGTTTTATAACCAGCGTAAAGAGAATAAATTTCAACAATCCGAAAAGGAAGACCATTGCAATTACAACAGTACGTACACAAAATTATTATCTAACAGTAAGAGAAAATTCTAAATAATCTTCTACTGCTTTCCAGAGATGTTAATTTTTCTCTTCGAGTTCGATGCCTACCGTTTTGAAACGCCTGTATGAATTCAACATTGTTTAAAGAAAAGTATATTGAATAAAATGGATAGAAATGGATATTTATAGCAGTATTAGCATCTAGCAAGGATTTAGAGATAGCTTTAAATAAAATGGAAAACAGTACTGTATGAAAATAAATAAAAGTAAAACAAAAATACTGGTATGTAAGGGAAGAAAAAGTAGAGAAAGGGCAAATATAAGGATAGGAGACTAAAAATTAGAAGAAGTGGCCGATTTTAGATATCTAGGAAGTCAGATAAGTCAGGACGGAAGTAGTAGTAGAGATATAAAGCATAGGATAGCGCAGGATCGAGTCGCCTTCAGTAAGAAGAAGTGACTTCTATGCTCGCGAACGGTTAATTTAGAAATTCGAAAAAGGCTGTTAAAGGTGTATATTTGGAGCACGGCGCTGTACGGGTGCAAAACATGGACAGTGGATTGCGGCGGAAAAGAAAAAGTTAGAAGCGTTCGAAATGTGGTGTTACAGGCGAATAATCAGGATACCGTGGATAGATAAGGTTAGAAATGAAGAGATATTAAAAAGAATAGGAGAACAGAGGACAATGGAATTCAATAAGAAATAGACGAGATAGGTTAGTAGGGCACCTTCTCAGGCATAAAGGTCTACTCATAGACATATTAGAGGCACAAACGGAAGTTAGGAAGGGTAAAGGTACACCTAGCTTAGATTACTGTTCGCAAATACTTAAAGGTGTGGGTTGTTCTAGAGAAATGCGAAGATTAGCTGAGGATAGGAAAGAGTGGAGGTGCGTGTCCAACCAGTCTTAGGACTGACGAACTTATGATGATGGGAAATGGATATTATCCAAGTCCAACAGAAAAAAATTATTGCGAAGATTATGACGAAAACAGATAAATAATTGGAGACTGTGCTGGCAACTTCTATATGCTTATAAATAGATAATAATATTATTATTCAATCGTTCGTTAAATACATAG
>NW_020439170.1:1041142-1046563 GCF_000699045.2 Agrilus planipennis | reverse complement strand
AATGGAAGAAAAAGGAATAAATATGAGGTTGAGAAAAAGAATATAGAAGAAATATTTCAGCCAACATCGTTCAGCTTCTTTTCAACCTGGCTTTTTCGGATCTAAAAATATACACACACACACATACACATACACAGTCACACACCACACACACACCTAATTTTGTTAATAAAGCTAGTTTCTATCTACCTATCTTTCTAATAATAAATCTTCAAAATTTTATTAAATCACCTACTTATATGAGTCGGAACTCATCCAATTCTCAAGAAGACATATATTAATTAATTTAACCAATATTTCCTTTTATAATTAAACAATTTTCCAGACTACGAACATTGGTAATTCTACAAATTATTATTTCTTAAGAAGTAGATTAATGTAACACTAAAATTACCTATGTATATGTGCATTTATAGTAGTAACACGGCCAATAGCTTTATTTCTCTTTTTTAATTTCGTTAGAAGCCTCTAGGCTTCTGGGTTGGTTTACTACTCTTATCTGTCAATGTATTATGTACGACCTTCTTTTTATGACGTACTAATAGAGTCAGTATACGTAGAGATTAAATACGGTCTTAATTAAGGTTCACAAAGTTTTACGATTTTACTCCTCGTAGTCTACAATGGGCAAATGTAGACAGCAACAGACAATAATTAATTTTCGTCGACGGATTTATGTAGATAATTAAAACTATTTTTTTTGTAGTTGAACAATGCAAGCACATTTCAAAACGTTAAGTATTATTGTGTTAATTTTCACTGCCTTGAACCAATTAACTTTAATATAGTTGGAGTATGATATACTGCATGGTAATTATCAAAAAAGGTCTATTTAGAAATAGTAATCAAGACAAAAATAGTTTTCCAATAGCAATAGTTTATGAAAAACAAATATTGAAAAAATTTGCGAAATTTTATTTGTTCTTAAATAATCTACGAATGATTTCAGTAAATATTTAAAAACAACTTAGATATAAAAAACAAAGCTTTGTATGGTATATTCTACACTAGTTACCCATTTTTTCGAGTAATTTTTAAAAATCTTTACAGAATAATTTTAAGTATCCAAAAGAACCGACGGTTCAAAAAATTATGAGTTCTTACTTATTTAGAGTTCATTATATTTGTGTTTGAAATAACTAACTTAGAAGAGAATGCTAATTTTACGTTTTCTTTGACATCCCACCTTAAATTATGAATCATCCCATCTTTCAATGCATATGTATTCACTTGTTCATAGCCAGATACCTCTTCCAACTCAAAATTTTGTATGCATCTACATACGTATATAAGCCAATAAAATATCAATCAATTTATAAGAAGTGGACGCGAAAGAGATTAGAAGTCCTTTAACTGGATATTCCATATCATAGCTTAGAATATAAGTGCCTACCTACGGAATCGAACGTTGGTATTAGAATTAATTACCGTGTTTAGAAGCGAGCTATTTGAATTATTTATGGCGTTTCAATGTACAAACATGACATTTGATTTGGTATAATCTTTTATTTATGATAAAATCACAGTGTTTCCAGTTCAAGGAAGAAACCTATGTAGAAACGTTCCTAATAAAGGCTATAATGCGTTTAGGTTCTTATTCGATGCCGGTGGAACTAAAAATCCTGATTATTTGATATGTTGTTAGAACTAGTTGGTGTAGCGTAAACCCAAATTTGCAGCTTCGAAAAACCTGTGCTCGATCGTTCAGTTGTTTTCATATCCTTCACTTTAGTTGTTATTACTATTTTTACTAACCGAGATCCTCGAAACGTTCAAAATATTGAACATTTTCAGTTACTGCGTCAGTTTCTTTTAAATAAGACATATAGGTATATCTGCGTACTTTTTAGATCTAAACATAATTCTAGGCATTTTTCTTTATAGAATGATCCCAAATTGTAAGTTAAAACATTTAGTCACAAAAATCCCCAAACTTCAGCTCATTTCTTCAAAAATCTAATTTTTCTATTGTGCTTTCTTTACTACAACTTCATTTAGACATAAGTATACAACTCATTATTCTTTGTTTGACATTGAAAGTTGCTGTTCCACTCTCCTACTCCTTATATTCCTAGATAGTGTAACCTCCTTCAGTTGTCGTCAATTAATGCGGGCCCCTCTTTAATGGTTAATAAAATTGCATTTAAGGTTGTTTTAATTATGCGCTTATCTATATAATAAGCTTTTGCATTTAAATTTAATTTAGAATCTAACTGAGAAAGACACCTTGGGCATCCACACGTGTATTGGGTTTTTAAAAGTTTTCCGTAGAACTTTGGATTTATTCGATCAAAACACACAGGGTGTTTCAGAAGGAATGGCAAGTATTTTGGGAGATGATAGCACTGGTTCTGAATTAAAAGTTTAGGTAAAATTGTGTCTTGAAATGCTTCCTACCAGGACATTATATATATAATTCAATAAAGTAAATGACTAAATGATCTATGTTAACTCGAAGCTAGACAGCGGATATCATTCGTACATGACGTCAAAATCAAGAGCGTATTTAGGACTCTAAGCTCCTATTTGTGAAAACCGATGTACAGCTACATTCGCATCTCATGGCACATAGACTGTATTACACTGTGTATCGTGCTGACTTTATATTCCTCAACTCCATGAAATTTTGATGGTCGGCCTAGGTACAGACCTTATATGTTTGAACAACGTCAGCTCTCTACACGAAAAAAAGTACGAAATTTTCCTTGAATTGCCTTTTTCTTTCAAAGGATTAACCAATTAAGATATCGTTTCCAGAGATCAAATCAACATTCACAACAATTTATGTCCATTAAAAGCAATTTAGACAGTAACTTAAACGGAGAAATGTCGTTTTACGTCCAGTAGCGTACACTGAAAGAAAAACACGACAAAATACAAGTTGTCACAATCGATTAAAAGCTTCAACCAACATCTTCTGCAATTAACTTTCGTTTTTTCTCCAGTCCGCTATAAATCTCGCTCGTTTTATTCATACATCAATAGGAAACAAAAATCGCTTCTGTTGACATCCCAACGAAACATCTTTCGGCTTTTTTGATTCCGCGATTACGTCGACGGTATTTTAAATGGTATCGTCGCCTTCCTGATCGCTTTGTGCGTAATGTCGTTGCCCATAGCAGCGTTTCGTGGAGGAATGCGATCAGTTTACATGGACTAGACTAGATGGTAGAAACAGGAAAAATCTATCGTAGTCGTCGTATCTTACTGCAAAACGAACTCCAGTTATGGTGGGGAATGGGTTTCCAGGGAACAGGGAATGGTTTATGGTCGTTTGTGCGGCGCACAGAGTTCCCGAAGAAACAACTTTTGTTCATGCAAAGATATCTAACTTTAAAAGAAAAAAAATTAAAACACGCAATGAACGAAACAGGAAAGTTTAATTAAATTTACGCTATAGGTTCCCGATGTATCGCGAATCTCACTCAATGATTTTGCTGAGAATATCCCTATGGTCATGTAGATAGTACCAAGAAGCACTTGTTAAGGTTTTCTTGATGGACCCCATAAGAATGTAAGCAAATTTTATAATTGTAGATAAGAAGGATATTCCAAATTTCATGTAAAACAAAACAAAATCTACATTACCTAGTAGATGAAATCATCTTTGTGAATAAGGGTGCAGATTGGAATAAACTTTACATCTATTTGGTCATTCAATGACAAAGATGAAAAATTTTGTTTATTATTTCATTTTAAGATTTTAGCAAACTTACACGGAAAGAATGAAAAACGAAGATTTATCCAAATATTAAAGCGATATTTAATTACAAGTTGGAAGAATTATAATAAACAATTATAAAATCCCCGCAGAAATAAATTTACTAGGTATTTTAGTTGATATTACAAATTTAATTGTAATATTTAAGAAACTTGAAATAATTTTTAAAGAAACATGTCAAAATTGAGATTATTACAAGATACCTAATAAATTCTAAATTCAGTCATTTACAATCGAAAATTGAAATTTTTGCGTTGTCATAAAAATTTAGTTTTCTCCGTAAAATTTTTTCTGAAAAAATGTAAAATATCACAAGTAACTGAAATACGGCAATGTATACATTAACGTACCTATTAATTAAAGCGCCTACCTGTTCTAATGAAATTACTGTCGTAGTGTTAAATATTAATGCAGGAGAAATTTATTTACAAGCTAGTAAGTATGACAGGTGTAATTTAGCATGCCACTTCAACTGCATGACTGGCTACTATAAAAGGCATCGCATATTTCCTGGAGTTGCACCAGAAAACTGTTTCTATTTCTATAAACACAAAAAACTGAAGGAAATTCGCATAACAAACAATACCAGCCAGAAAAGTAGCATAGGTATTAACTTGGGCGGTATTTTCCTTTTAACTAACGTATAGTCTTGAATATAAGTAAAGTAATTGTTAATTATAAACAAGAGATGCAAAAAAGGCATCATTTTTATTACTTATCACCCAATGATATTTGAAAATATTCTTACGTTAATTATTTGNTTCATAAACGTCCACATTTAAGCCGAATTAAAAGTATTTTAATTAACAACCTTTTCATATCAGAACAGAAATGTCAGAAGTAAAATAAATAATTATTTAATTGTCCTTTCGTTTCCTTGATCGACGATATTTTTAATTACTCTCTCAGAAATAGTTTCCCACACTGTTCGTGCTAGATATCATAGCGTCATCATTCTGGAATTACTGGATTCGTCGTTATAAAATCTTTGTACCGTTTCGTGATATATACGTATTAATTTTTGTTTTATGATGAACCTTGGGCATCAAATTTACTTTGAACGATAAATTTCATTTTATTAAATTACGGTAACCGTGTACGCCACCTGTTATTACGGCAACAACTATAAATAATAACGCGTCATAATCTTGTTTCTGCATCTCACATAAAGGCATTAAACAAACTCAAAAACTAACATAAAATCTACCGAATGTATGTTAACATTTCAAACCTCATACAGTTATCTCATTTTATCAAGATAGAAATTCTAATATTACTGTCACTTTATTACTTTGAACGGTTGGAGGCGATTATTAAACAGAATTTTCTTAATTTGGGCAAAGTACCAAAAGTAACAACAAGTACACCTTTTTGACGTGACAACGTCTTATAATTCGATGGAGCCGGCTGCACGCACGAAAAAACATGACTCATGCGTCGTTACCTCGCTCTGAGGCGTTCCATTTAAGGCTAGAAGTGCAAGCGAGAGCGCAGAACGAGCGACAAAGAGGCACAATCGGCCTCCGCGTTCGACAGCGTTCGACATCTGTCTCTCTCCTCCTTAAGTGAGCGATGCGTCCGCGTGGACAGCTGCTATACAATAATACATTTCCATTTACCTCCTTCTCTATATCCATACAAAATATCTATCAAACAAATAAAATTAAAATTTTCTTTTGAAAAATGAAACCATTCCATCA
>NW_020439170.1:1029003-1036917 GCF_000699045.2 Agrilus planipennis | reverse complement strand
TATGAAGATTGGAAAAACTTTGACGGTTGTTGTAGAACAAACAGAATAACTCAAAACCCCAACGCCAAAACATGACACTGCAGTCCCTGAAGAAGGTAACTTTGTTACCGAACAGTGCTTCGAACAACTACAGTGTCGTGTCTTGGCGTTGGGGTTTTGAGCTATTCTGTTTGTTCTAAATAGTGGTTTAGGCAACTGTAGGTGTTTCTTTTGAATAGGGCTGATATGTTACCTATAGCTCTCAAATAAAAGGAGATAATTCGATTTATTTTTGAGTTGTCCATTCAAAAGTGATTTTTGTCGAAAATGTTGTGTCCGTACATGAGTGTCCGCTTACGGGAGAGTCATAGCAATGCTTTTTTTTATGGAAAGCGGCCGAGATAACACGGAGAAAATGAAATAGGAAAATTTACTTAAATATTAGAGCAATATTTGCAATTTACCTCACTATTCCGTTGCTCCGTTAGCGAAAATAATAAAAATTATCTTTTGGACCCGAACTTGTCAAAATAAAATAACAGCAGATATAAATCTACTAGATATTTTAGTTGATTTTACAAATTTAATTGTAATATTTAAGAAACTTGAAATAATTTTTAAAGAAACATGTCAAAATTGAGATTATTACAAGATACCTAATAAATTCTAAATTCAGTCATTTACAATCGAAAATTGAAATTTTTGCGTTGTCATAAAAATTTAGTTTTCTCCGTAAAATTTTTTCTGAAAAAATGTAAAATATCACAAGTAACTGAAATACGGCAATGTATACATTAACGTACCTATTAATTAAAGCGCCTACCTGTTCTAATGAAATTACTGTCGTAGTGTTAAATATTAATGCAGGAGAAATTTATTTACAAGCTAGTAAGTATGACAGGTGTAATTTAGCATGCCACTTCAACTGCATGACTGGCTACTATAAAAGGCATCGCATATTTCCTGGAGTTGCACCAGAAAACTGTTTCTATTTCTATAAACACAAAAAACTGAAGGAAATTCGCATAACAAACAATACCAGCCAGAAAAGTAGCATAGGTATTAACTTGGGCGGTATTTTCCTTTTAACTAACGTATAGTCTTGAATATAAGTAAAGTAATTGTTAATTATAAACAAGAGATGCAAAAAAGGCATCATTTTTATTACTTATCACCCAATGATATTTGAAAATATTCTTACGTTAATAATTTGTGTAAAATTTCATAAAAATTGGTTTATTTTCAATCGGTTTAAATTATTACTGGAGGTAAAAATTAAAATTATATTGATACCCTTCCTCCTATTTCTTTGTAATTAAAAATTTAAATTAATGATTTACTTTTTAGCTTTAAATAAAATGGAAGCGATCTGACAGATCAGTACTGTAAGCAAATAAATAAAAGTAAAACTAAAATACTGGTATGCAAGGGAAGAAAAAGTAGGGAAAGAGCGAATATAAAGATAGGAGAAGAAGTCAGATAAGTGAGGATGGAAGGAGTAGTAGGGATATAAAGCAGAGGATAGCGCAGGGCCGTGTCGCCTTTAATAAAAAGAAGTCTCTTCTATGCTCGCGAACGGTTAATTTAGAAATTCGAAAAAGGTTGTTAAAGGTGTATGTTTGGAGCACAGCGTTGTACGGGTGCGAAACATGGACAGTGGGCGCGGCGCAAAAGAAAAGATTAGAAGCGTTCCAAATATGGTGTTATAGGTGGATGATGAGGATAACGTGGGTAGAAAAGGTTAGAAATGGAGAGGTATTGGAAAGAATAGGAGAACAGAGGACTCTATGTAAGTCAATAAAAAATAGGCGAGATAGGTTGGTAGGACACCTTCTCAGGCATGAAGGTCTAGTCATATTAGAGGCAGAAACAGAAGTTAGGAGGGATAGGGTAGACCTACATTAGATTAGTGTTCGCAAATAGTTAAGCATGTGGGTTGTTTTAATTTTAGTGAAATGCGAAGTTTAGCTCAGGATAGGAAAGAGTGGAGGTACGTGTCCAACCAGTCTTAGGACTGACGACCTTATGATGATGACTTATTTTTTGGGTGATTTCAAATGTGTTATTACAATTATCTTAAAATACCTATACAAGGTGTTCTACTTAAAATACTACATATACTTAGTTATCTTAATTTTTTAAAGTATCACTACTTAGGTAGATTAATTAGAAAAATCACCCTGTACACTACACCTGTTGCATCCACATCAAATTAATGAGACGACGTTTGCCTGGTCTTAATATTTGCTCATTTATGGGATTATTACTGTAGTAAATCGTGTACAAAGCGTCACTCTTGTTCTTCTTCAACTCTAACATGAACGATCCATTGCGAATTGCCATGAAGTTTCTGTAATTTGTTCATAATTGTGTTACCTTAGTTAATCGGTACTCTGGTTTACATTCACGTTTACGCACCCAACACAATAATAGCCGATCCTGTAAGATTTATATCGTCGGATTCAACACTCAGGGACCCATGGGCACAAATAAGGTGAGGGGCCCCTCTTGTTAGAGATTTATTACTATGGTAGTGAACATGATTGACAAATTGGTAAGGTATCCAACATCGGAGATGGAAGGACCTTTGAAGAACCTCATCACTCGCGCTAGCGAAACGTTGGAATATAATTCCAATTTACAACGCCCTTTAGACTCAAATCAGAACAACATCAGTTCAAGAACATCTTTTCAAAAGTTCTACTCAATTTTCAAGGAAACATGGTTTCAGATTTTTCTGCACTGTTTTCTTAAGAAAATGTATCGTGGGGTCCCGACCATTCCGATTTGTAGATCCCTGAAATTTTCCCATGTGCTGTACACTTTTTTTATCAAATTTGTTTTTTTTTTCTGCCTCCCAAGGCTTTACCATAGATAAATACAGATCATCTGGTAGGTAGGACATTTTTAGGTAGCATAAAAATAATATTAGGATAAGGTAGGAAATGAGATAAGAATATAAGAAGACAGGATAAAAAAGAGAAAGAAACTTAAGATTAGTACCTAGGATGGGCACAACTCGCACACAGAGATGATGAAGTGCTGTTGCGGTAATAAAAAAAAGTTTGTGGGTGGTTTTGTGAGGGCTCTTAGGCGTCAACTACAAATGCCCTTTTGCAAGTATGGTCCTACTACACTTTTTCAAAAAGGAATCAATTCTATTTTGTGAAAAGATTTGTACTTAAAATGAATTTAAAATTAGCAAATAAACATAAAAATTACAGTTCCGAATTTATTATAAAAAATTCATTGTATTCTATAGCAAAAATTAATTAATTTCAAAACAGTTGAAGTCAACATTAAAATAAGACTTTCGGTTTTAGAAACATTACATTATGTAGAATTAGAATGTACTAATTATTATTATAAAATTTACGTAGACGTCAACACGTTGCCTTTTAGACTTCATCTACAACTTCAGTTCAGTCGCAGAAGTCCCTTGCCATCCAGTCGGTTTAATTTACTGAGACAAGGTTAATAATCTTTCATTTCCAAGATTCGAACATGTATGCAAACTTTTTCTGCGCAGTTGTTTGCAGACCGCCTTCGAAGAACATGATGGATTAGTTAGCAAACTATAATTCTTGTAGTTTTCGTAATTAAATTTAGAAGTGCATAATTTTCTCATCAAGACACTTTCTGCTCATAGACGTAGCAACGATTTTTTCCTAAAGAAAGGGGTCAAACCTTCAACTCTACCTCACATTAGCAGCTAGTCGTTTATACATAATGTAAGGGATAACTTTCCAATAACTCAAAGAGTATGATCACAATAGTTTAGGAAGTTTTTATTCATAAAATTTTTAGGGTAAAATTTTGTTCGTAAATAGTTCAAGAGGTAAAATAATATTCCTCCACGCGGGGGCTCAAATTTTCAACTCTGTCTAACATTAACATAAGGGATAGCTTTCCAATAACTAAAACAGTATGATCACAATAGTTTCTGGAGAAATTTCACAAAAAGGAATACATATATATGAAAATTATTGTAGATTTATCTTGTTATTTATACCTGATCCACCTGGCCCCCCATTTGCTACGCCAATGCTGTTAAAACAGCACAAAAAAGTGTGATAGAATCGGTAATACTAGTCGCATTTCAAAAAAAAATAAAACGGATCTTTTAACATCTTAATAACACGATTAATGTGCCAAGTTCTGATGGGTTTTCGGTTATTATTGTATTGTATNCCGATTGTGCCTCTTTGTCGCTCGTTCCGCGCTCTCGCTTGCACTTCAAGCCTTAAATGGAACGCCTCAGAGCGAGGTAACGCCGCATGAGTCATGTTTTTTGGTGCGTGCAGCTAGCTCCATCGAATTATAAGACGTTGTCACGTCAAAAAGAATATATGTAAATTATTGTAGATTTATCTTGTTATTTGTACTTGAATAATCGATTTGTGGTTGAACATGTATATGTCTACCTATTTATTTCATGATTTTCCTGTCATCAACATACTGAGATCGTCAGTCCTAACACTGATCCACTCTTTCCTATCCTGATCTACATCCCACATCCTTAACTATTTGTGAACAGTCTACCTCTACTCCTTTTAACTCCTGTTTCTGCCTCTAATATGTCTCTGGCTAAACCTTCACGCCTGAAAAGGTATCCTACCAACCTATCTCGCCTATTTCTTATTGATTTCCATAGAGTCCTCTGTTCTCCTATTCTTTCTAATACTTCTTCATCTCTAACCTCCTCTATCCACAGTATCCTCATCATTCACCTGCAACACCACATTTCGAAGTGTGAGGTGAGTCGACCTTGCGCTATCCTCTACTTTATATTCCTACTTCTCCTTTTGTCCTGACTTATCTGAGTTCCTAGATAGCGAAAATCAGTCACTTCCTCTAATTCATCGTCTCCTTTCTTTATATTCGCTGTTTCCCTACTTTTTCTTCACTTGCATGCCGATATTTTTGTTTATTTTTCATTTTCCTGTATTCTTGATTTAATTTTTATTATTATTATCGGGCTCTCAAAATATACTGTATTTGGTATTTAATAATTATTCTTTTAGGTATAATTAAAATAAAAAATGCTCACAAAGTAAGTAAGCGAAACAGGTGTAGGCATTAATTAATAGTGCTGTTGTTAATTGGGATATGTCCTTGTTGTTTTGATTTTCTCCATCGCTACAATCTCCTTTTATATTTCATTTTATAACTGAAATGGCAACAGTTTTCTAAGACCAAACGTCGGTTTAATTTCTAAAAGAATATCTTGAAAGGGGAGCAAATGGAATTTGAATCACAAATTTTACTTCCTTTAAACTATCAGTATTTTAATGATATTCGCATTCTATAATGGGCACTTTCAACTACCCATCGTCAAATGTCAACAACATGAATGTGAAGGAGTGGCGAATGCCATCAATACACCTAATACCTAACGAGGTATAGGTATAAACATACGGGATAGAAATGTTGTACCATGTTTCCCATCAAACAAACAGATAGCAACGACGGACATTCGGAGAGGCCGACTAGAAGACTTACGACAGTTTGAATGATATTTTATTACTTATACATCTACATATCAATCTCCGCTAATCTCATGCATATAAAATTAATATTAACGTAGCCAATGTCATTGTCGTTCAATATTCTCCTTTATTGATTACCAACCAACTTGTCATAATCAAATTCAACAAAATAATAATTACATAAGAGATTACCCGCGTCGATACAAAGATATTTTATTCAATTTGCTCATCAATCCTTACAATCGTTAACAAATTCACATGGCGGATGCATTCGTCACCAAGATTGTACAATTGTATTTTTTTAATATTGAAAAAACCTGAACATTCAGATGGTGGAAGATACGTGATTTTAAAGTCAAATAACTCATTGATTCCTAAAAACAACACGGGTCACCGAAACCAATACTAGATTTCGGGAAAGCATTTTCCAAGTGTAATGTTCATAGACGTGGAATTCTCTTCCCCGGGTAAATCCTTGATTAGAACCGTTTTTCCAACAAGATTGTAATCCTTCGAATGAAAAACGAACTGAGACTGAAGGAGACTTACGACATCGTGTTAAGATCAAACAATTATCTCTTATCTCTAACAATGTCCGCTACATTTACTAACGAAACGTTACAAACTTTGACGGTTCAGAGGAAGAAAATTCCAAGACACCAAGCTCGGAAAATAATTTTCTAACAATATTCCATAATGCAATGTTTATAATTGCGAAAGATTTAGTAAGCGGCTTGGTACGCAGTATTTTATAAGACCTTTTCTTTGATTTTAAGTGGATTATGTCCCAAGCGTGTTGAAAACCTGAAAACTCAGATGGTGATGGAAGATACGTGATTTTAAAGTCAAGTAACTAATTGATTTCTAATAATGACCAGGGTCTAACGGCCTAATTCCACTAGATTTCGGGAAGTACTTTCCAAATGTAATGTTCGTGAACGTGGAATCCCCTTCTCCGGGTAAATCCTTGATTAGAACCGTTTTTCCAACAAGATTGTAATCCTTTCGATGCAAAACGAACTGAGACTGAAGAAAAGACACGACGTTGTGTTGGATCCAACAATTATCTCTGGGAATATCCGTTACATTTACTAGCAAAACGTTGCAAACTTTGACGGTTCAGAGAAAGAAAATTCCAAAACACCAAGCTCGGAAAATAATTTTCCAATAATATTCCATAATGCAATATTTATAATTGCGAAAGATTTAGTAAGAGGCTTGGTACGCAGTAGTTTATATGACTTTTTCTTTGATTTTAAGTGCATTATGTCCCAAGCGTGTTGAAAACCTGAAAACTCAGATGGTGATGGAAGATACGTGATTTTAAAGTCAAGTAACTAATTGATTTCTAATAATAACAAGGGTCTAATGGCCTAACTCCACTAGATTTCGGAAAACATTTTCCAAGTGCAATGTTCGTGGATGTGGAATCCCATTCCCCGGGTAAATCCTTGATTAGAACCGTTTTTCCAACAAGATTGTAATCCTTTCGATGCAAAACGAACTGAGACTGAAGGAAAGACTTACGACATTGTGTTGGATCCAACAATTATTTCTAAGAGTAGCTGCTACTAATTTTAAGTGGATATCCCAAGTGTGTTGTCAAGAATTTACGTCCTTTCTCTTTCTTAAACTAAAAAAGGACCCGGATTCTACAAGATTACCTAATAAATTTCACAACAAAATGGTAGACAAATTCACGTTAAGTGTCATCAACAAACTTTGGGATTACTCCGAGAAAACTTTAAACCTCTGCTCGAGATTTGAGCATATATACTTCGATAGATATATTTTTTATTATGGTTAAATCTCTGATGGGCAATACATACACATATGTTACCATGCATCAACAGTAAGTAACAAGACCTTTCCGCCTATACATATACACGTATGAATATTCTGTAGGTAGTTATTATAGGATGGTTGAAAATCGTATGATTATGATGTCTAATTTGTATTCGTTTGGGATTCAGATGGCGTAAACACAAACTTCGGACATGTAGAATACACACGAGTGTACATACTTTCATGCACATAATGCTGATTTTGTACATACAGTTGACGCTGGTAAGTGCTCCTTTGTAAATGAATGATATACGTATGTACTTATGGCGATTACTCTTTGGAAAATTGCACAGCAACATTTCATGTCGAACAAGAAACAAAGAGATATACGACAAGAAAGACGGTTAGACTACAATTTTCCGACAGAGAATTAGTATTTTTGACAAACAATTATACCAAACATACGAGGGTGGATTGATAAGTTTCCGGCCTAACCAAGAGATGACGCCACTAGGCCTACCTTGAGGTGACATTCTATAGTACCATCCTTGGATAGCTTGTAGCTATAGTTTCAGCCCGATCTCCTTGCTAGTGTAGGTTTGACAGCACGCTGAACAAGACGCCTCTGTGGTTTTCGTAAAAATGGAAAAGCAGGAAAATC
>NW_020439170.1:995527-1021707 GCF_000699045.2 Agrilus planipennis | reverse complement strand
TTGTTCAGCGTGCTGTCAAACCTACACTAGCAAGGAGATCGGGCTGAAACTATAGCTACAAGCTATCCAAGGATGGTACTATAGAATGTCACCTCAAGGTAGGCCTAGTGACGTCATCTCTTGGTTAGGCCGGAAACTTATCAATCCACCCTCGTATATCCTTTTCCCAGTTTCTATTTGCACATTTTCTGAATGACCTTAACAATAAACATCATGATCTAGGATCGTCAGTCCTGAAACTGGATGGACACGCACTCTTTCCTATCCTGAATTTGTAATCTCCGGTACAGCAAGTTGCTCATGAAGGCTTTTTCTTATTAAAATAATAAGAGCGTATGTTATGAATGGAAAGTGAACGTGAGGGTTTGGAACCCTAACAAGTCTACATTTAAAGCACCATTGAAACGTATATAACGACGAAATTATTGAAGACAGGGGCGCAACAAGGGGGGGTACATGGGTGCCTGAGCACCCACTCGATCGGGTTGGGCACCCAGTCAATTCCAGTCGATTCAGATAATAACCCAACTTGAAAGTTCACTTCAAATAGTTCAAGCTCGTAAATGAGCAGCCGAACTCGATCTTTTCAGCTTATACACACCAGCAGTATATTAATATTTATGGTATTATGATGGGAGCACCCAGTCAAACTGTAACGTTGTTGCGCCCCTGATTGAAGGCACTATTTGGCCTAATAATCCGTCTAGATTTGTATATGATGGTCATCCTATGTCTAAATTTCTTCGACAAATACCATACAGTGCTTCATTATCAATCATCTAAATTTTCCACTGTCGTAGTATCTACTATCCGACAATAATACAAAATTGTAAAGTTATACGACTGCTTTAGAAATTATTAGTCTTTCCATCAAAAGTGAGGAAAATCCTGAGCCCGTTCCCCCACATAGGAATGAACTATTAGAAATCTTTGAAGACTTGAAGTCCAATACATTAGTTAGCTATATTTAGCATGTTCATCTTCTTTGTCTTCAATAAACGACAAACAACAAAAACCTTATAGCGGGTTTCGCTTAGATAATTGCAATCAGATATAAGTATAATTCGCACATTTTACCGCTAGGTAGCCGATTTTTAAGAAAGAACAGTAATTTAAGCGGCAGTCATATATTAATTAATTTAATAGATGATATTTACTACTAAACACAACATTCCCAATTAATTTTGCTGTAATTAAAATAATCAACTCAATTATTTATAGAAACCAGTAATTCGTAGCCACTTTAAGCGCACATAGTGACGATACTAGCCATTAGTTCGTAATTTCAACCCAGTTGTATATGCATAAATATTCATAGCAAATGTATTTTTATCAAATATAAATGTTCTAATTACAACTTGCGATCCTATTAAACCTACAAAGGACGGGAGTTGTAAATATATAGTACGACATTTCCGTATTTGGTAGCTAATTACAACTTCTATTATGTACCTATATGTACGAGGTTTGTTCGAAAAGTATCCTGAATTTTGTGTTTTTCCATAAATTATTTATTTATTCACGAATATCTATTCTGCCCCCTTCAAAGTAATCCCCGCCAGATATTATACACTTATGCCAGCATTTTTTCCAATCCCCGAAGCACTTCAAAAAATGTTTTCTTGTGATCTTGTACAGTTCCTCCTTCGATTCCGTCTTTATCTCCTCAATCGTAGCATAGCGTCGTCTTTTCATGGGCCTCTTCAGTTTCGGGAACAAGAAAAAGTCACAGGGGGCCAGATCAGGGGAATACGGTGGCTGCGGAATTATTAGTGTGTTGGTTTTTGCAAGAAATTCGCGCACAAGCAACGATGTGTGAGTAGGGACGTTATCACGGTGCAAAAGCCAATTTTTGTTCTTACACAAATCCGAGAATTTCTGGCGGATTATTTCGCGCAAATTGCGCATAATTTACAGGTAATATTCCTTATTGGACCGTTCTACCCTGTGGCAAGAAATCATGATGCACCACGCTCTTACAATCGAAGAAAACTGTAAGCAAAACCTTCAAATTCGACCTAACTTGGCGCGTTTTTTGGTCTTGGCTTGTGCGGCAGGTTTTTTTTTTGGATCATCTCTGTTTTTGTGGTTTCAAGTACTTTGTACTTATGACTGCACTAACTTTAGTGTTGATAGTTCATTAGTTAGGACATTTTGTGTCCGATATCTTTTTTTTGCTTCCATTTTTTCAACTTTTAATAAATTTTTGTCTGCTCATTTTGGCTCTTTCTAGTAGGTGACTCAGAGCTAACTCTTTCCTTAAGTCTTCGCTGGAGATATAATAGGGAGCGCCTGTTATCTTCCTCATAGCTTTTCGTTGAATTGCCATCATTTTCTGGTAGTTTGTATCTTAGCCGCTCCAGATTTCTTCTGCGTATGAGGCCTGCTTTTCTGTTATTGTATTTATTAAGTTTCGTTTTGTTTTTAGGGTTATCTTGCTTTCATGTCTTAATATATAGTGAAGTTTTCTTATTGTCTTGTTTGCTATGTTTTTTCTCATTTTTATATGCTGGTTCCACTTCAGTTTCGTAGTTATTTTCACTCCCAGATATACGATTGCTTTCCTTTTTACTTTTAGAGTCTTAGAATTGAATTTTATTTCCTTGTTTTTACAAGATCCTTTTCCAAAACATAATATGTTTGTGTTTGTCTCATCAATCTTTATTCGCCAGTTCATGCATTAGTCATTGACTATTTTTAGTATTTTTTCCATTCGGAATTATTGCATATTATTTATTATTGCAATGTCGTCCGCATATTGAAAGATTTTTGCGAACTATATTTCTTCTATTATTTTTCCCAATTCGTACATCATCATATTGTGCAGTACTGGGGATGATGGTCCCCCCTGTGGTACCCCGTCTTTTGCTTCCTTTATACTGGATAATGTTTTACCTTCATTAACTTGAAAGTAACGCTCTTTAATAATTTCTTGGTACATTTCAACTAGGTGTTCATTTATATTTGACTGTCTCATTTTATACAGAATTCCCTCTCTCCATACTGTGTCGTACGCCTTTTCTATTTCTAATAATGCTAGAATAACTTTGTGTCCTTCTTTCAGAGCTTCTTCGACATGTATTATTAGGTTTGGTACTTGATGTACGGCTCCTACTCCTCTTGAAAATCCAAATTGTGTAGGGTATATTATTTGTTTATCTTCTACTTCTTCCTGTAGGCAGCTTCTATTGAGATGATTGAGCTTTGGTTTCCACATCATAGTCATAAACCCATGATTCGTCACCAGTTATGACCTTCTGGAGCATTTTTGGGTCGTGGCGGACGGAGTCTAACAGCTCTTTAGCAATGTTAATGCGATGATGCTTTTCGTCGAAATTGAACAATTTTGTTACTAGTTTCGCGGCGTATGTTTTAGTCCTTAGCAGTTTCTCTAACGGTGATTCGACGATTGGCCAATACTATTTCTTCACTTCATCAATGTTTTCGTCTATTGTTGACGTGGTCAGGCTTCGGGCACACTCTTCGTCGTTTACAACTTCTCGGCCCTTTGACACACAATTTGATACAGATTCCTTTAGTCTATTTTCTGGAACAGGCAAAAATCGAAGACGAGCCAAAACACATGCAAGCAAAGCAGTTGTCAAAAATTAACTGAACATTGGCCTAACTTGTCGGTATAAATAAAAGACAAGAGAACCAACATAACGCCACAAAAAATAGAAAATCGAATATACATTGTACAGTAGCGTTAATTAATAATATACAACAACAGGAAAATCCTATTCATTGCTATAAAATTTCTGTACAAACCATTCAAAATGGTATCGAATTACATCAAAATTATTTAATATTGCTTTGATTTTTTTATTACTTTATTTCATTTTTTTTTTACAGTTGGTCCTAAGGTACGATGTTCAGAAGACACAATGCGAGTGGAAGTCCCAGTTACGGCAACTACAAAAAGAATTTATTTGCAAGGACTAAAAGACTATCCAGATCCTGCGTGCCGACCCAAAATGGACCCGACCAACTCGTTATCAATATTTGAACTTAACTTGAAGGATGTATTCCAATGTGGAACCACCAGGGTCACCAATAAATTAACGGTTAGAAAAATTCCACTTACATAACACTACTAAATAAAATAGTAATTTCTTAACAATATTTTCAAGTAGCTCGGAAACTATTTTAACGCGGAAAGTATTTAAAATCCAGCTGGAGGATGAGAATTATAATAAGAAGCTGTGAGGATTACTGCCCCGTAGCAGCTGCCCAAGATGATCTCAAGAAGGCATAGAAAAAAAAACTTGAATTAAGCAGTCGGCCTCGGAAATGTATTACCTACCGACCTCCCAAGTGTGAGTCTAATGTGGTGCTATTAGATCATCCACAAGATTAAAAAAATATTAAAACAGCAAAACAACTGAAAGATCCATTCTGAGAAATATCATAGTAGTGGTAACAAAGTATAAGAAATTAAAGGAGAAAAATATCTAAAGAAAAACAAAACAGTCGGTTCGTCGTATCAAAAAAAGTTTAGCAAATGCTTTTATTTTCTGGAAACTGATGTTAAAAAGACCATATCAGCAAGACTAAGACCGAGACTAAAAGTATTTGAGCAAGACCAAAACCAAGATCGAAAAAGCCAGACCATTGCTTGATTTTTATTCATTAGGTTCATTATGGAGCTGGGGCTGCAACGTAGAGAAGTACATATTATATAGCCTATACATCGAAAACGCGATCAACATAATTAAGGACAGTACAACTGTAGGGATAAATGTACAGGGCAAAATATTAGTATGCTTAGATTTGCAGATGATATAGCAGTATTAGCATCTAGCAAGGATGAATTAAAGATAGGTTTAAATAAAATGGAAGCGGTATTGACAAAACAGTACTGTATGAAAATAAATAAAAGTAAACCAAAAATACTAGTACACAAGGGAAGAAAAAAAAAGTAGAGAATGAGCGAATACAAAGATAGGAGACGAAAAAGTAGAAGTAGCCGATTTTAGGTATCCAGGAAATCAGATAAGTCAGGACGGAAGGAATAGTAGGGATATAAAGCAGAGGATAGCGCAGGCTCGAGTCGCCATTAATAAAAAGAAGTCATTTCTTTGCTCGGAAACGGTTAATTCAGAAATTCGAAACAGGTTGTTAAAGGTGTATGTTTGGAGCACGACGCTGTACGGGTGCGAAACATGGATAGTGGGTGCGGCGGAAAAGAAAAGGCCAGAAGCGTTAGAAATGTAGTGTTACAGGCAAATGATGAGGATATCGTTGATAGAGAAGGTTAGAAATGAAGAGGTATTAGAAAGAATAGGAGAACAGAGGACTCTATGGAAGTCAATAAGAAATAGGCGAGATAAGTTGGTAGGACACCTTTTCAGGCATAAAGCTCTAGTCAGAGACATATTAGAGACAGAAACGGAAGTTAGGAGGGGTAGAGATAGACCTAGATTATGTAGATTACTGTTCGCAAATAGTTAAGGATATGGGTTGTTCTAGTTTTAGGAAAATGCGAAGATTAGCTCAGGATAGGAAAGAGTGAAGGTACGTGTCCAACCAGTCTTAGGACAGACGATCTTATGATGATGATGATGATGAGGGTCATTGTTTCCGAGCATACTGAACAAAAACGCAACAAAAGCCTGATAACAATTAGTTCCTTTTGAAATCATTAAATTATATTTAATAATGTGTACCGACCTTTAGTTGTTTCAATATGTAGCAGCGTTTCACGAAATGCTCACACTTTTCATGAAGCAGTTGATTATACGTGAGAGTGCTGCAAACATAAAAGAACTGAGATTCGAAATACAATTCCCTTCATTCCATCACCATAATGATTATCCGCTTAAGAAACATGGAAGTATAGGAGCATTCGTATCAATATACATATATGTATAGTTAGTTATATGGATACAGCTAAGAAAAATATTTGATTTGACTAATTACTCGTTACTCGACGTTATCCGTGAAATTACTCGAATGCATTACGAGGCCAAGAACGAAATGGATTATTGATTAATTTCATTAACATGCCAGCAAGTATTCAACTGTTAGTGCTTTGTAAAACGCATACAGTGTCGCCAAAAAGTTTAGAAACACCCATCTTGCATGGAAATCAATTAGTTTATTATATCTCAAATACGTATTCAAAGCATCAGCACAATTAAACACTTTTCACAAGTTGCTCATCAATTTTATAAATTGTAGAAATAGTAAAATATGCAAAAGTACTTAGGTTCAGTTAATGAAAATCAATTTAATTATTTCCAACATATTTGCAATCAATTTAAAAAAAAATATTAAATAATTCACAAATGAAACACTAAAACGTAAAATTCCTGATTAAAACATTTAAATAGTCTAAACGTTCCGAATCTTTCAGGTATTTTAACGTTTTTGTTTCAAATATTAGGTTTTAGTGTTTTATTTAATTCAATTTCACAAGTAATAATTAATTAGTGTATTATATAAAGCTCTTATTACCGTCTGCAAAAAAAATTTATTTGTGAACTAGCTTATTATCAATGTTTCTGTAATCGAGTGCCTCGGGTGATAATCGATACCAAAGGTCACATTTCATAAACCTATAAAAGAAACTTTTGCTGCCACTTATGTACCTACCTACAGGGCCTGTTCAAATATATTAAGTATAACAAAAAATTCGTTGCTTTGGTTTAAAAAGTTTTGAATGCTTCTACTCTTTCTAATAGTAGTGTACCCACAGCAAGACGTAGATGTATATAAATATATTCCCAAGCTCATTTAAACTTATTATCGCGTCTCTTTATCTCTCCAACATTCGTAAATGAACTACGTATTTAATATATACGTTTATACGTACACAAATGACGCTGGCTGATAATATGATAAGATGGAAACTTTAATTACGATTTTTCTCCACGGAGATTGATACAAATTAGTAGCGTGACAGCTAATTAGCCAGAGAGCAGCGAAGGGTTGAAAAAAGGTACGTTATCTTTGGATAAATTTACGTGCTTTGTTTTGCCTACCAGACGAGACGCGTTAAATTTTAATTAGTGCCAGTCATTATGCCGTTTTATGTGTTAATAAGGACATTAATTCGCAAAACGGCGAGTCGTCGCCGGCTTGTAAACATTTTTCGGCATACACTTCCGGTCATTGTAACTCCGAGTAAAAGATATTTTTTAGGCGTTGCTGAACAGATAAAACAGACTTCCGCTATTCAACGCAAAATTACCTACTTTAGAAATATATTTTAAGCTGGCCAAATATGACAAGCACGCCGTTAGTCTAAACCAGTCATGAGAAAGAGATTTTTATGACCATTCCAAATTTCGATCACATGCTCGTGAGAGTAAGTACAAACGGTACATTGATGTTTTCCAATGGGTATTTTTATATCGCCATTATGACTTTACGCTATTTACTTGCAGCCTTATTAATGTTCATTATAAATTATAGCATACCGGCAGGCAAATAAACCTTCTTCTAGTAGTTTAACGAGATACAGGGCAGAACTTTTTTTTTAAGAGGCGAACGATAGTTGAATATTGGTAATATCTACTTAACCGCTTTATTTCCTTGCACCGAGCGGCGTGGCCTAGAGGTTTGGATCGTCGCTTAGTATTCGGTAGGACACGGGTTCGATTCCGGGTCCGTCCGTCCTGGCCCAAGTCTTTTCTTAGGTTTCCTTTGATCACTTAAGCAAATATTGAAGCTGTAATATTCCACAGATAATCTTTCACTCTCATCTGTCGTCGTTTCCTCCGTCTCATGTTTCTCATACCAATCACCATCTATCCAATGCCATAATTCCTACCCTCTGGCTTAGTACGGCTGAACTCCCAGCTTTAGTTGTTGGTGAAAATGAAAGACAACACCCAAAAGATTCATTAACTTTCCCTTGCAAATTTACCTGAAAACATTTCGTAGAACTGCGCCCGTAGTCAGCAAATCCCTGATTGCTATATATTTTTCGCAAACATCGCCGAATCATAAAAAAATAGTAAACTGTCGGTTCATTTTAGTAAAAGATCATCAATCTATATGCTAAAGAGGATTATATTATTATTACTACACTGTTCATCGATAAGGTGCTAAATATTAATGAATAATACTTCAAACCTTATGGAAATAAATTTAATTAGGTACCTATAAACTATAATTAATTGAAAAGGACAAAGGAATTTAAATGAGAAAAGACTTGCTATGTACATCAAAGGAAGAGGAAGTGAGCTCCTACTAAAAATAGGTTTATACCGTCATCGTTTACCTGAAGGAAATTGATGCATTGTTATTCTCTTGACAGGCCATTCAATAAACATGAGGACGAGGATCAAGCATCAAGCAATCAAATCGCCTGCGCTATTATAAAAATGACAAACGATTTCACAGCCAATGCTTCACAACATAGATACTCATTTTATATCCATTATGTAGTACTCTTAATATCTACAGAACTATTCTAAGCAAACAGCTAAAACCTATAATGCAAACGTTTCATAAATACTGCTTGTATTTATTAAGGTAAAAAATGTATGAAACGCATTTAGGGCAAAATTTAATATCCACTACTACGACAATTACATTCCCATAATGTAAGTAGCATCGTAATATAACAGAAAGTTACATCAGCAGATTTTAAGTGTATATTCCCTTAAAACTCCAGAATTACTGGATGGATTCTATTAGAGTATGTACTAGGTATTATGTAACGTAATGACTTTAACCAATGCTGTAATTATCTTTGTCAAGGGCATTAAAAATGTTGGTTTTTATGAAAACTACTTTTAGAATATAACTCAAGAACCATTACATTAATTTTCTTGACAATTTTGTACTTTCGTACTGTTTCAAATTAAAACAAGCAAACAAGTAGGAACGTTTTCTTGTGAATGAGTGGCTCGGGCGGCCATCGATACCGTTCGCACCTTTACCGTGTACGGTATAAAATACAAGATCTGACAAGTATTTACCATAAAATTTGTTACAGTATATTTTGTACTTAACAGGGTAGTTATCACTTTATTCATCCTACATGAAAATAATGTAGCCTAATATAATTTTGAACTTTTTGTTTTATGTTCTTCTGGGTTGGTTCATATAAGCTACGACTCGATAATTGTACATAGTGCTTAAATGTTTGCTCATGAAAATGCAAAAGGAATGTTTCAACAGAATATTTATTCAATCTCGACAATTGCGTTTTCCTTATTAAAATGTTTCATTGAGATACACCCACGATTTCTTCAATAATAAATGTTTGTTACTTAATAAAACGCAAAATTCAAGATGTTTATTTTAGTTTACTTCTTCGGTTTCCAGAAAATGAATTAATGAATTAAATTTTCTAAGTCTTAATTTCTTTCAGGGCAAGCAAGTGTATTACCAGACTATTATAATAGAAAATGAGGAACCATACTTTGTGGAAGAGATGCTTCATGTTAAGTGTTCCTTAACGATTTTTAAAAATCATTCGGTGTCCCGTAGGGATGTTCTTCCGGCAGGATTTCAAGAACCGGAGTAAGTTAAAAGAAATCAAAGCAACTAGTTGCATACAAAAAGCCAAAATTTTTCTTCGACTAGCTGGTACCTACCTTCCTTTTTAATGAATTAATATATAAAGGAAATTATTTACAAAGAAAACCGTAATACCGCGTATTGTCATCATGAACTCAACCTTTTTACAGGCATTTAATTTATTTCACTTTTACTACTATCAATTATCTTAACTTCCTTAAAAACGTGTGAGAGGTCCGGACCTCCTGAACCTTCCTCAGTATGTACCTATCTAGTTGGTTTTCTGACTATTTATTCCTAATACCTAGTCATTATACATATTAAAATTTTGTTTTTTTTTTTCTTCAGCGAAATCGAAATTACAACAAGTTTTGAGCAAACAGCTCCCGAACCGCGATTGGGAGTGGGGGTGCGTCAAGGGGGTAAGCTTGTCACAGGAGAACTAAATGTATCTCCAGGAACTCCCTTACAAATGGAAATATTTCTCGACAAAAATTCCGCCCCAGTTTACGGAATCCTTGTGTCCCACATGCAAGTAACTGACACGAAAAAACAGGAAGAAACAATCATTTACAACGGGTAAATATTGAACATATGAGGCAGAATCTTTATTATTCAATTTATAGTAATAAGTAATGTACCTACGTGAACTTAAAAAACTTTGTTACAGTTGCTCTGTCGATCCCTACTTGTTTGAAAACTTTAATACAGTTGATGGAGATTTTCTATCAGCAAAATTCAGGGCGTTCAAGTTTCCCGAATCGACATACGTTCAATTTAAAGGAACAGTGAACGTATGCCTAGACAAATGTAGAGGGGTAAGTATCATTTTATAACGTTTTTCATAATTAAGAACATCTTTAGCCACTATTAGGAACATGTTTTTTCAATGATTATTTGACAAATTGAATATATTATACATATATCCACACAAGTGGACCTTGTTGAAGCATACGTAATCCTAAAATGTAGCATCGTGTTACAGATGGCGTTTACTGCGCCATTTATAGTATTTTCTAAAACGCACTGTTAAGACAGCAGGTAAAAGTTGGTTTGTGTTCTGTCGGAGCTGCCTGCAACGCGCTGATAAGATCGAAAAAGATCGAAATCGCGATCCGCGTCTGGCAGTTTCGACAGAATACAGACCATTTCGAATTAATTTATTCGATTAAGCTAACGTGCCTATCACGTTGAGGTTGGCTACGCCGGGATTCGTTTTCAGCAAGTAGATATCCACACAAGTGGACCTTGTTGGAGCATACATAATCCTTAAATGTAAGACCGTGCTACAGATGGCGTTTACTGCGCCATTTGTAGTATTTTCTAAAATTGAATATAGTTGCACATCCTTTAATGTTAAAGAAAACTTTTGTGAAAATGAAAACAATGGTACATATGTAACAAAATGGAATTTGCTCATTAAGAATTACTTGATCAAACTAAATTTCAAGTAATAAAAAGATGAAAAATCTGAAACAATAGGGTGCAAATTAACGGCTTTTATAAATTCCCTATTCAAATGTAAATAAATGATTATTTCGCTCACGTTAATGTCCTAAATGCGTGTCAAAAATCATCGACGACCATATGAAACAAATATTTTCTATCCCTCGGGAACTGTATTATTTTTCTGCATAAAGTGTCCCCTTATTCTTTTTTGTACCCCTAACAATGGGTGTACAAAATTTCATGACCATCGGCTGAGTAGTTAAAGCCTGAAATTAGGATTTAAAATTACGAAAGTGTTTTCCTTTTTTCCCAGATTGAATGCAGTGACGGTACCATAGGTTATGGTAGAAGGAAAAGAGAAATATCTTCTCTCCCACCGGATCCCAACAAGGTTTTCGAAATAACGATAACATCTTTCATCAAAGTCGACTACGAAGACCAGAATGAGAATTTCGAAGAACTTTTTAAAAACCAGACAAAAATAATGAACAACAGAAAACTGGTCGTGGGCACGAAGGAAGAACAGGACAAGAGATTTTACAAAACTGTCGTCGATGAGAATCTGATGGGAGCGCAAGAACCGGTAAGAGAAGAAATACGGGAACAAAACAAACTGACCGCGATTATTGCAGAAAGTTCGGCACCAAATGAAGCAGCCGCGATATTTACACTGATTTTGACTTTGATTTTCGGCATTGCCCTGTAAAATGAATCGGTTGATTGCAGAAGGACGATAAAGTGTCTGTGATATTTCCTTAACCGACTAGAGGATTTAAACGTGCATTATAACTACACTAATTATTAATTAATAATAATTGTAATTAGTACCCTAATACTTACAATGCGATAGTTTCCACAGGATAAAAGAAAGCAACCTCGTATATATTTGCATATCCATGTGCGTATGTACGTACGTCTTCTTTTAATCCTTAGAAAAACTACACTAAAATGTGCTTACTGTGGTAGCACCCAAGAAATGAAACTTGTTCACAACACGTATCAAATGTGTACGGTAAATGTTGATAAGAACGTTGAAATTTACCAGTAGGTATAGGGCCTATAAGTAAAACTTTTTTTACTATTGTCTTAATTACTATTAACACATTCATGATTGGAAAAATAAATTTTTAATGTACACTAGTTCGGCGGTAATATGTTACTAATTGCGTTTTGATTTATATTTGTTTCTATTTCCAATCGCTTATGCAATTTGTGCCTGAAGAAGAGTTTACAAACATGCTAATTAATTCAGCCGCCTTTGATACCTAATCTAATAATAGTTAATAATAAACAAACATTAAACGTATGCGAAAATTCATTGTTGTTTTATTGATACCAATATATTATGCTAAACGCATCCCCTTGGTTTTCCAATTCAACTGAAGTGAAAAGTTCAGAGTACCAGGGCTAATCAAAGAGAAATGATAATAGCGATGCTGGGACAAAATGTCTTGCGAAGGGTGGTACTGCTGCACACCATCGCATAGCCCATTTTTTAGCCATCTCATGAAGACCCAACTCTAGTGGAGGGGGTAAGATTTTATGAGAATAATTAATAGGTACCATAATAGATAGCTAGACCTCTGCGCAGCAGTGACTGCGCAAGGGTATAACCGCGTACACGAACGTACCACACTCATACGAGAGACTGCGCGCAAGTAAATTTTCTGACTTCTGCGCAGAGGCCCGAAAACGCAAACCAATCATTCCATTTTCATTTTGCGTGTTCTGTTTCTAATATTCTTAAGCCATCTAGAACGATCAGTATTATTAAGTCGTTTAAGTTGAAGAAACGTTATAACATGCAATTCTTATTGAAACTCCGGAAAAAAAACAAGCCTTTGTTTATTATATTGTATTATTACGATCTCGAATTAAAACAACAACATGGACCAGTCGTTAGCTCAAAAAAAGTAAAAATTGATCATAGCGCCTATAAGGTAATGACGATAATCTTTGATTATTACACAGATCAATTCTGGTAAGAAAACTAAACTTAAGGAACAACTGAGTGAATTTAGCACGAGAAGCAGTAAAGCGACGTAACGTCTAGTTTTCGTTGAAAATAAATAGCAGGCAAGTTGATTGGATTCTCTAATTGAAGACAGGGGTTAGATGACATCGAGGGTTAGTTGAGACGTATCTTTTATTTCCTGTCACCGTTGAGCTAGAATGTTGCTGTCTTAATAGTAAGGGGTTTTATATGTATAAAGGTGCACAAAGGGAAGACCTGACGCGCTGTTGATAGCGGTTTTCGAAGAAGTGATTAACTGTCATAATTTCTAATTTCTGATATTTTGCATTGCGTGGTATCCGCTTTTTTTTTACATATCCCCATAATTAGGTATGGACTCAATTGAAAAGGTTATGACAACTCGACGCAAGTGAATATCCATAACAAGATGGATACCACACAACCCCAAACATCAAAAACAGAAGAACATACATGGAACCACAGTTAACAACTCTGTTGGAAACTGCTTTAGAAAGCGTCTCAATTCGATCTACCAGTTTACCAAAACAAAAACAATTCAATTCACTTACTAATTAGAAAAACGATGAGACAGTGCTATTTTCAATTTGGTACGACTGGAGTAAAATTGTGACCCCGCACCCGAGGGTAACTGACGAAGATGCATGCTTTTAGGAAACATGTCGTTTATATTCCCTACACACGAATTTAATAAATGGATCTTGTACCTAGTCAAAACGTTAAGCTATCAGCCGTATTCTCTTTCATCTCTCCAACTATTACAAAAAAAATTGAAAAATAAAAACCCCAAGCTATGTCAACCAGCGGTCTGCCTTAAGGATGTTTGAGAGGTACAATCGGAGACAAGAGTACATAAAATTAGAAATTCGTGATTAATTAGGTTTTGCAGTATATCATGAGGTAAAAAAATACTATCTATACTAAAAAAAAGTATTCGGTTTGAGAGAAAATTTGGAATTTGACCAAAAACTTTGAATAAAATAAGAAATAACGAATAATATGGAAAATTTTTAACTGACTTTTGGCAGTGAATATGCCTTGATTTCAACTTCGAAACAAAAAAATATTTAGTTTCAATCTCTATTAATAATGAGCGTAAAACTTTTTAATATGTTTAAATAATAATTAAAACTTTAAAATTGCATTTATTTCAGACAATTATAAATATTGTCATTATATTATCAAGTAAAAACGAGATTTTCAGCCAATTTTTCTTTTTTTCCTCGATAACCATTTAGTGAATTTGAATAACCTTACGCTAAAGTGATTCCCCAGAGTTCAAGTTACTTATTATAAAAGTTTGAAATTTCTGGTAGCTTTTTTTCTGTTAATAAAAATAAATTTAATCTGTTCAGTTAACGAATCTCCATAAAATAACGTGTAAAATTACAATTTTTTAAAATTTCAATAACTTCTTAAGGGTTTAGTGAATCGATTTGTAATTTTTACAGGAATTTTAGTATTGAATGAGGAACGTTCCTCCAAATTTTTATTTGTCTCGTAGCATTTTGACATACCTCCCAAACATCCTTAAGAAATTTTAATGGATAGATGGAAAATTGAAACTATTCATAAATAATAATAAGTACCACCATTTGTAATACGCGTATTGATTCGTTACTGTGTTATAACAGTTATCCGTAAATACATTCATTATTGAAATGGCACATAATAGTTAAAAAACATATGTTTATAGCCCATTGGCTCGTTTAGAAAAGCATAGGTAATTCGCAGCAAATGTTCCACTATAAAAACAGAGTACAGATCAATTCTATGTAGTCAGTTCTGTTAAGGCCACTTTTTAAAACAAGTTCAAAATGTATAAAAACATTTTTGATAGTGTTCAAGAAATCGTTGTATTTGGTAGCTACTTTGGTGTTTCAATTTTTAGGGTTGAAGATAAAAAAATTGTTTTGTCACGGAGAGACCTTGTTAGATTCTTGGTACCTTTTATTATTGTAAACTGTTTAATATTCATACTAACATTTAGAAATTTCCAATCTACTTGGATATACAGTCTTAAAACAACAGAAATTATTAGAAATGTAATATTGTACTTGGTTTCTCAATCTCCAAAATATTTGATTATACTGCAAGGGTTGTTCAATCGACATAACTTTAAGACCATCTTCAATACCATTGAGAAAACAGATGAACAACTGAAACACAAACCTGCAATATCAACTCACCGTTGCATCTTTACGTATTTGGGGATATCAATTTTTGTTACAAATCTAGTTATATTCCTATGTTTTTACTCTTCAACTGATTTTGCACATTGTAAAAGAGAATACTTGTTTTTGGAGATCATCAACAAATTGCATGTGGCAATAAACTGGCTAGTAACAGAGCTTAATTATAAAATAAACTGGCATATTAAGACTCAGCTTAAGACCATAAACTTCTTATGTGAAAGAAGCATATCGTATATTAAAAATGCCAATCAAGCATTTCGAAACGATAATTTACTCGATGAAGAACACGAATTTATTATTAATATTGAGTTAAATAAGATTAAAAAACTTTTACATCTGCACAGTAGTACAATAAAGAACAGCCTTTTCGTACTGGATACTTTCAAAATGTCGATTATAGCAAACGTAATTTTTGCATCTTCTGTGGGGTCCATTAATGGAAGTTTGTTGTTACTACACTTTTCTGATAACGCGTTTCGAAAACCCTACTTAGTTATTTTCTTGTATATAACCGAAATAATTATGGTCTTTTCGTTAATTGTAGTTAATATTTTGAACTGGACCATGATTAAAAATGAGGTAAGTATGTTAATGTATTAAAAAAGGTATGTATGCGATTTAGAACTGTATGTACCTATTTATAATAAACTGCCTCTTGTGTTATGTCAGGTAGCGGTAACTGGATTACTGGTCCATCATATGTGGCATGAAGTGGTGAATATTAAATCCGATATAAAATCCATACATTTTTTAAAGCTTGCGTCTGTTCAACTAATACATACTACGCCAGAATTTAACATTCTCACTCTACCTCTGAACTGGAACGGCTTAGGCAAGGTAATTAAAAAAACTTAACTCGTACTCATAAGGCTTAATTAACTTTCGGCGGATGAACAGTTTCCAACATCATCCAAAATGACGATTTTTCACGGTGCTGCCAACTTTGTTTTTTGACCAGTGGTCAGGGCAAGTGAAATGATAACCATGGTAAAGTAAGCTTTTGTGCATTGGTGGTTTACCTTATTCGCTCGTGATAACGCCTTGGGTACAGAATTACTTACTATGTGGTAGAAAAAGACAACACGAACGATGTGAATGCAGTTGCATAACATTTATGTTGGCAGCATTGCAATACTTGGAGCTAATTTCAATTAGGATGTAGTAAATTGCACTTTTGTCTAATTTTCTTTCTTCCATTTGTAGATCTACACTATGCTTGTAACATATGCGTTCACGTTGTTTCAATTTCAATATAACCAAAACTAAAAAGTAGAAGTCGAAATCCTCTAAATGCCTTTACAATATACAACAGCCCATCCACAGGGAACTGAGTATTAATAGAAAACTGCATATGTAATTAACTCACATTTTCTCTAATCTCCTCATTAGTATTAGTGAAATTTTGTGCATTAATAATAATTTGTGTAATCTTAAATATTGATAAATACATACTACTGATTCATATGACGTTTTATTATATATTTAGTCACTAATCTTAGCAGAAGCTGAGAAAACAAAATTGGAATACCTATTTACATGCTTTGAAGATGACAGCTTAACTTTTTTAATTTTATTTCAAGTTTAAATGCGCTTTCAAAGTGTTTCTTTTACAATAACAACAGCAAAATTATCAATTTATAAGTGAAAAGTAAACAAAAAGTAAATTGCATTAACCTACGTTTACAAGTCACCATTATTATTTACCATTTTTTGGATGTAATACAATTATGGATTTATATTCAGCCCTTATTCAAAAACAATTGGTCATAATACGTTACATAGTATCTACCTATAATCAATACCTACCATCCAGTTCAATTTGATAGAAAGGCCGTATAAATTATTATAATTCGTAAATACACCTATGTATGCGTTTTGTAGTCTTTATTTCATCATCAAGTCATTTTAATCCAACTGAATTTTTTATAATAATCTAACAAATGCGTCAGTTTTTTCTACTCATCACATTTATTATTTTTATTGTTACTTTTCATTTTCCAAATGGATAGTGTTTGAACAAATGAGATATTTCAATACATTCTCCCTTAATCAAAGCTTTTTAATATATAATTTATTATACATTAACTACTTTCCTGACTTTTATACATTGAACTAAGCTGCAACAAAGACGAGAATAAATGGCTAAACTGCGATAAGAATATCGTTCTTTAAGAGATGATATCAATGAATCCAAGTAAGGAATAGAATAAGTTCGTTTTTAAAATTCCTCCAAAGGATAGAAAGAGTAACTGCAGCTTCATGCTATATTTTATACCTAAATGTTAATTGAGAAAATTAAGTTTTTATTACATTGCTGCCTCATTTGTTCTCTCAGGGATGCGCTTAACACTGTACAAAAACTAGTACTACACTTCAAGAAATTGTTAAAATATCAAACATTTCAGTTTTCCAAATACATGATTACTCATTACTTAATAACCATTGCATATAATTTATAATGCACAATTTGTAATAATTTAAAAGCTTTAGTTATACTTACCATTTTTGCCTCCCAAAGGTCTCTTCAAAGATTTATCCGGAAAAGAAAAAGGAAAAAACAACCACTATTACAGGTGCCTTATTGAAAAAACTGTTTACAATTACCACACATTAACAATTCCCTAAATTACTTGCAATACTTATTAATGTTTGTCGTGAACAATTATTAATTTTAATGCACTCCAATAGCAAGCACTTAACCGATCAATTTCTTATGAAAATCCACAATTAATTTCATACAAACACGAAGTTATAAGTAAATGATTCAGCTTAACATTCGCGATTTAAAAACGAGCAACCTTCTTCGTCAATACATCACAACTGTTCTTAATACTGTATGAAAGAGTATATAGAATGGAGCATAATTCCCACTTTAACCTAGTCTTATCAGTTCAGCAAAAAATGGCCTTCGTCATCGCAAACAACGGCCACCAACAAATGATGCTTGAGAACTTTCACTTAACCTTGAACAGCGAAAAGGTATGAAAGCACATGTGTGAATATTAAAAATTGGTTCAATAAAAATAGTCATTGACGACGTTGCTTTTTTAAGTAGATATTTTCCTTCGTTTTGCTATAAATTTGTAAACGAACAAAGACTAAATTCTTATTATTTGTGTCCCTTTTTTAATAAATACGTAATAACATACCTACTGTTTGATAGACATTAAATTCATTAATAGTAAAATGTAATTCACCGTTTTAATAGAAAACAATAATAACATTAGCCCCTAATAATTAGATGTCACTATCTCAAAATTCAATTATTCTCTTGATATTGAAATATGTATGCAAAAACCTAATAAGTGCGCAGATGCTATTATCCCAGTGCATGATCCCAACTAACTCCAAACTGCAAACTCCAACCAATCCCAATAGAAAAAACTTCCAATATTTTATAGTATGTTAAGTAAACATAATTTTCAAAAAGAGCTGCCCATCATCATACAAACTTGATGTTTGAAAATAAATTACGCAAAATTGTAGTGAAACAACTTTTTGAATCAAAATCAAAGAAAATAATTTCTACTAGATTAATCATAATAGAACATAATATAAGCAACAGTATTTGTAAACAATTAAATCATTTAAGTCAATAGTTGTATAGCTAACAAAATTAATTCAGCCAAAAAATTATTTAACAACAAAAACAAAAAAGATCCAAAAGCGACATATTATATTGGATAATCCGAGCGCATAAATTGGACCAATACTGTATTTTGAGACCCACCTGTGGAAGACGGTAGGAATAACCCTCCAGGAGAGGGGAGAGGGGAGAACATTTGCATACCATAATCTACTCTACCCTATCTAACCTGGGTTATGTTAATTTGTATTAGATTGTGTTAGATAGGATAGATTAGGATTTAGCAAGTGGAAACTTCTCCTATACATTTTTTCTTATCGTACTTTTACGATCAATTTCGACCAGGAACTGTAAAAAGTACTTACCTTCTTTACATAATAACCAAGGGGTTAACTTCTCGAAATCAAATTATTACTACGTAATTTCTAAATATGTTTAGGTTTATTATTACTCACTGACAACAGTGTAAACATTTACAGGAAACATTTACATCTTTTATTGCATTCCACAGCAGTTGACAATATACAATTATTAACAAACCGAAACAATTAAAATACGCCATCTCCTTAATCATTAATTACTTGTTGTCATCTATGCGATACATTTTCATCAAGATAAGCTAATCCACAAATAGCACCGATAATATCGATAATAATACATGTAATTACTTACTATTTCACGATCAGACAAACTATTGTATGCAATTTGGTATTAACGGTCAACATTCATGTGTATCTTGAATTCATTACATTTTTTATTAAGTATTCGTAGAAGAAACCAATTTACAAAAGCGATAACGAACAGGGAGAAGCTAATGGTAAAAGTGAGTTAAACTTATCTGTATGTAGTCTATTGTTTTCTGTCCTTGTTTATTAAAGCACGTGTCCGCACTTCAAACATTTCCTCTCCGCCCCATCGTCTTGAATAACAGCGGGGATAGGTTGATCCACCGACAGAGATCTATTTTGTCTGGGTTTAAAGGGATCAAGAGTGTTATCATCCATTTTTCCATTATTCTCTGGAATAGGCATTAATAAGTAATTCTGGTTATTATAAATATAAATAAAGGTACGCATGGATAAAATTGTCTATAGTTTCTGATAGACCTTGAGCTAAGGCTTCTAAGATATGCTAATGAGTTAGAACTAACCATGTATCAGTTTATCTAGAAATTCCCACCATCTTTGATAACCAAACCTTTTGACTACCCACCCATTAATTCTTTTTGTTTAAAGCAACACTGGGGTTTAAATTTATTTTATTTAAAAACCACAGCCAACGTTTCGCACAGATTCTCGGTCTTTTCCAACGCTAATTTTATTTACTCGAAAATGTAATACTGACAAATATCTGTTTCTGAACCCCTGACAAGTGCGTAGGTACAAAATTTCGTGATAGGTTTTATCCGATGGAAATGTTCAGTCTCTCAGAGTCTCTGAAAGCGAGACTCGAGTCTCCGTCTCTCATCAAGTGTCTCTGGTGTCGCTAATAGAAACTGTCGAGAGACTGTCAAAAAAACTGTTTAGCGTCTCTGAACGAGAGACTCGAGTCGCTCATTGAGGGATCCTCATTTCGTATCCAGTGTCTGAACGAGAGACTCGAATCTCTACTAAACGAGAAACTCGAATCTCTGAACGAGAGACTCTAATCTCTCAATAAGTGGTGTCTTGATAGACATGGTAAAAATATTCTAAGTTCAACGTATTTCAGAGATCCCAGTTTTTCTACGAGAGACTCGAGTCTCTCAATTTTTCAGTCTCTCTGTGAGAGATTCGAATCTCTGAATTAACAATTTTATCGTTCGAGTCTCTCATACAGAGACTGTGAGAGATCCATAAAAACACCTAGGCAATAACTGAGAGACTGTGAAAGGCTGTGAGAGACGCTCTCAGAGACTCTGAAAGACTCTGAAAGACCGGCGAGAGACTGAATATTTTTGTCTAGGGTCGCTTGCATTAATGCCCTAAATACGTGTCAAAGATCATCGACGACTACTTTATCCCTCTGGAACAGTATTTCTTTGTGATAAAAGAAAGAGGTACCCTATGTCCTTTTTTGTACCCCTAACAATGTATGTACAAAACTTCATATTAGATTTTACCCATGCCTTCGCTCGCATTGATGCCCTAAATACGTGTTAGAGATTGTCAACGACCACATAAAACTAATTTTTTTATCCCTCAATAAACAATAAAACTCACATTCGAATTTATAATATTAGTTAGGATAAGGATGACTTTAGTAATGGTCATTTGCCAACGATTCGACACTGTACCCCAAAACTCTGAATAAAACCATATAGGTAATCACTTTAATGACTGCTGAATCTGTTAATATAATACAACAGGTGTCAAAAAGTAAAGTAAAATATATATAAGCCATAAGGCATACGACACGACGCAACACAATTTTCTGTTCTAGTACCTATACGTATTTTCAGAAAACATAGATTAAAAAGTGGCGAATATCTACAGGCATTAAGCTTAAGCGTTATATCGTATTTTGTCCAAAAAAATTAACAAAAAAGAATCATTATATTAAATTTATTGATAGTATCAAGTAGAAATAAAGGACGATGAAGTTCTGTATTGTTATTTGAGTACGTACCATCTGTTTCCCAAACATTCTCCTCTACATCAGCGTTACTTTCTTCGACCAAAGGGGTATTATTACCGGGCTCCGAAACTGGCCTTTGACCCTTCGTTCCGGTATCGTTACCACAATAAACTTGCAGATCTAGACGAGAATCCAAAGAAAATTGTTTTCCGGACATTAATATTCCTCTAACTCTTCTTCTCATTTCTATTATTAAAAAAATTATATAATATGCTATGATTTTAATACTTTATACACAAACGTATTTTGCATTTTGTTTTTTCGACCGCATCTTAAGTATCAACCATTTTGATTTACAACTACTCATTAAGAGAGTTTTCTTGTAAGCCATATTTCTACATACATAATTCAAATTTGAATTCATACGAAATATTAAAAACTGTAACTTTTAGTTAGTCTTACAGTAATTGCCGGTTGGTTTACCAATTAGTATTTGAAATATTTATAAAATAAACGTCCGATTTTGATGATCACTTCTTATATCCTAAACTCAAGAAGTGGGAAGCATTTTATTAGCACACTAATCAAATTAATTTAGTTTCAAACGTGCTTCTTAATGACATTTCGTGGCTCTAGGTTTTCCTTCGAAATAATTTTCCGTGATTCCGTGATAATTGATACAAAACAAAAACCGATTCACATTATTCATCGTACTCTACACGAAGAAAGGGTGCTCCATTGCAAAAGTGATTCCCCTATATAATTATTTTAAGGGCTACTTTTTGTATATACATCGTCTTACTAATTCGATATCACGCCATTCACTACAGACGTGATGTATTACGAGAACCAATTTTTTTTTTTGATATTGCTGTATTTACCTGGACTATTCTGAACTTTTTCTCTCAATACCGAAAATGTTCTGGAGTATTCCTGAAGTATTTCTTTTTGATCGTAGATAGCAGCAAAACTTCCATTCACTATCTTGGGTGACATTGGAGAATTGGATAACAAAAGGCTTGTACCAAAATTTTCATTCAGTTCCCTTGTATCTAGAAAGATTTCTTAGGCAATCATATCTAAGGCCCTTCATATCATTTCACAGAAATAATTATAATTAATACACAAACTCTGTGACAAAACTCAAGGACCGACTATGAGTTTATGGTTAAAGTTTAAAAGATAAAACAGAATTTTTACAAATGAATGGTTTAAATAAGAGCATCAAGTACTTTTTAGTAATTTATCGAAACTACCAGATGTGGATCGCTAAATTGATTTTATAGTTCTCATCAGCATGCCATAGACAAGTCAGCATCATCATAAGGTCGTCAGTCCTAAGACTGATTAGACACGTACCTCCACTCTTTCCTATCCTGAGTTAATAAACGCATTTCCCTAAAACTAGAAAAACCCATATCCTTAACTATCTGTGAACAGTAATCTAATCTAGGTCTACCTTTACCCCACCTAACTCCCGTTTCTGACTCTAATATGTCTCTGACTAGACCTTCGTGCCTGAGAAGGTGTCCTACTAACCAATCTCGCCTATTTCTTATTGACTTCCATAGATTCCTCTGTTCTTTTACTCTATCTAATACCTCTTCATTTCTAACCTTCTCTATCCACGATATCCTTATCACTCGCCTGTAACAGCATATTTCGAACGCTTCTAACCTTTTCTTTCCTGCCGCGCCCGCTGTCCATGTTTCGCACCCATACAGCGCCATGCTCCAAACATACACCTTTAACAACCTTTTTCGAATTTCTGAATTAACCGTTCGTGGGCACAGAAGTGACTTCTTTTTATTAAAGGCGACACGACCCTGCGCTATCCTCTGCTTTATATCCTTACTACCCCTTCCGTTCTGACTTATGTGACTTTCTTGTTACCTAAAATCGGCCACTTCTTCTAATATTTAGTCTCCTATCTTTATATTCGCTCTTTCCCTACTTTTTCTTCCCTTGCATACCAGTATTTTTATTTTACGTTTATTTACTTTTATACAGTTCTGTTTTGTCAGTACCGCTTCCATTTTATTTAAAGCTATCTCTCACTTCTCCTTGCTAGATGCTAATATAACCATTTCTATCCATTTTATTGAATATACTTTCCTTCAAACAATGTTAAATTCATACAGGCTTTTCAAGACGGTGGTCAACGAACTCGAAGAAAAAATTAACTTCGCTGGAAAGCAGTAGAAGTTAAAGTCTTCTCATAAGTTAAATAGTTAGTGCCTCATCGTAGTCAGTTCTTCGTTATAATGAGTTTTGTCACAGAGGGTTTGCAATTTACCTTATTTGTGTGACTCACCTTTCAGCGAAACCCGTACCCTAGGGATAACACTACCCTCTTTGTTTTCCGCAATAATTTCATTGGTGACTTCTTTGATTTCTTTCCAGTCTTTGATAATATCATCTGCAGTGGTAAATTGTGACGTAATCGTAAACCTTATGACGTACTTATCCTTCAGAGCTGCAGGAACGCAGTGTATTTTACCCCTCCCGTTTACCCTCTTCAACAGCTTTTCCGTAAGATGATTTTCACCTATTAAGCGAAACACCACCAAACCCAGATGCCTTGCAGCCGGGATTTCAAATCTGGGATCGGCCAATACTAAGGCTTCAAATTTTTGGGCCAATCTTATGCCCTAAAATAATTTTCACAACCAAAAAAGATTAATATTAAGAATTTTGTATTTATTTTATACTTACTTCCCTAATATGTTTTTGAAGTCCTGTTATGCCAAAATTCCTTATTGTAAACCACAGCTTTAAAGCCCTAAACCGTTTACTAAGGGGTATTTGCCAATGCTGAAATTAAAAAAAAAATTAACTGTAATGAGAAGAAATTGTTTATTAATATGGAATTAGTCCAGCATGTAACAGGACGAGAAATCTAAGGAATATTGACTTAAGATTTGAACCATGAGCATAGTAATAATTATAAGGATGTACACAAACTAGCGGATCGGTAAGTTGGTGTCTGCTGACAATGCAGTGAGATAACATGTGCCTAGATGATACTGACTACCCGTTACGTTAACATTTTAAAAAGTTGAATTATAAATACGAAATTTTTTTACCGAAGAAAGAGGACGCGCCGCTCTAGAAATGTTATGACCATAGCCATATCGAAAGAAATGATAAAACTAATAACGTTTTAAAGAAAATGTTCACTAAAATTAGTTTTAAGCTAGTAATATTCTCATTCTTGTATAATGTGCTGATTTATTTAAGCAACAACCTTTTTTACACTTATCTCAAAATGAATTTATAACTGCAGTACATATTTTATCAATACCATGCTCAATGAGACTTTGTGCGATATCCAACTAACACGAAGAAAACTAAATTTTTATGACAACGCAAAAATTTTCGATTATAAATGACCGAATTTGCCGTAGAAATAATAACAATAATTCTGAAATGTTTTTAATTTTAACTTGTAATATCAAATAAATTACCTAGTAAATTTATTTCTGCTGGGATTTTATTCTTACAAATTCGGATCCAAATTGTAATTTTTATTATTCTCGCTTACAAAGCAACGAACTAGTGGGATAAATTGTAAATATCGCTTTAAAATTTAGGTAAATTTTCTTTTTTCATTTTCTCCGTGAAGGGTATATAAACTTGAACTGCATTTCAATTCATTATAAACAATGATTGGTCAGGCGTAACCAATAAGATTTAGGCACAACTGGATGGACACAACTACTTTTAATGACACTTGACACTGTGCCCCGTCCCTATATTATTCCTATTATGACTATATGGTCCCAGGCATTCGGCCGTGGGCCAAATGAACTGTTAACTCCAGACGTTTCGTCAGCTGCTACCATTGGCATCTTTAATCGACAAAACGTTTGGACTTAATCCCTCATTTCGACTACGGGCCATCAATCCAAATCTAAATTTCACGTTGATTTCGGGCGTAAAAGCCTACGATCTTATTGTATTTAAAGAATATTATTTGTATTAACTATGTCTCTGCAAATAAAACTGTGACCTAGTTAACTGTCCGACTCTTGGTGCATTCTAATTTAAATTTACCAAAATAGTTTTCTATTACTTACCATGTAATCAATGGCTATACCTGTATGTAAATATCAGTCAATTACTTTAAAATAAACATGATTAGATACCAGATAACAACGAGATGTATTATTTTTAACTAACCTGAGTTTTCATGTTGCAGGTAAAGCGGTTCAACGTTGAAAGTTTGGTGTAAGGCGCCGCTATTCTTGATCCTGCAAAATAAAGTTACACAAGAAACACTAGTAATTTAAAATATTGACAAAATATTAAATACATTACCACATGGTTGTACAATCAAAATGCACCATTAGCCATTTCGATGGATTAAAAGCAAAAGAATCGGCTTTTTCGATTCCTTTCAGCCAACTGCGATGTTCCGGGCAAATGAAGGCACTTCCCGCATATGCAGCATCGATATGCAGCCAAATGTCTTCTTCTCTGCAAACGGAACCGATCTCGTCTAAGTTATCGAAAGCACAGGCTCCAGTTGTTCCTAACGTCGCACAAACCTGGAAGTAAAATTAAAGCAGAAAGACCCCTGAACTCGTGTTGTCATTAGTAAAAGATAATTGCAATTTAATTGTTTAATCCACGTTTATGCTGTATGAAAATAAATAAAAGCAAAACTAAAATACTGGTATGCAAGGGAAGAAAAAGTTGGGAAAGAGCGAATATAAAGATAGGACTCGAAAAATTAGAAGAAGTGGCTGATTTTAGATATCTAGGAAGTCAGATAAGTCAGGACGGAAGGAGTAGTAGGGATATAAAGCAGAGGATAACGCAGGGTCGGGTCGCCTTTAATAAAAAGAAGTCACTTCTATGCTCGCGAACGGTTAATTTAGAAATTCGAAAAAGATTGTTAAAGGTGTATGTTTGGAGCACG